>NC_084526.1:44534883-44624883 GCF_024500275.1 Phycodurus eques
ATAGGAATTAAAACCATAAGTTGTATAATATTGATTTATCTGTCTTACCATCCCTCCTGTTGAGACATGTGACACAGCATGGCTCAATATAGTAGCCCATTTGAATAGTTTTTTTTTTTTTTTTTTTTTTTTCTCTTTGCTAATGTAAATTTCATTTTGTAGTTTTGCACTTTGAATTGCGTTCTTGTTGTGGAACCCTCATACTGGCTATCAGTATAGATTGTACCATCTTTATTTATTTTTAGTTTGCATGCCTCGGTTAATGCTACTAATTCAGCAGTTTGTTCGGCCAATTCCTGACAATCATGCCGCGTGCCTTCATCAGGTAAGGGTGTTAGCGTGGCTGGATTTAAGGTTGTGCATCGCTCAACAGTCAAATGTGGTTGTGACAGCAAGATGGCCATGCAAGATAAATATTTTGCAGGTGTTAAAAACGCCATATTGGTTTGCAATAGGAGAGCAGACCCTGTATGTGGGTCCTTAAGAGTTAATGGATGAAATAACACAATCGTGGAACTGCTCTCTACTGCCATTGAAGCTGCCACAACTGCTCTGACACAATGCAGTAATGCACACGTCACGTTGTCCAATTTAGTCAAAAAATAAGCCCATTTTTCTTAGTATATCACCGTATTGTTGTGTAAGTACGGAGGTCATGTCATAGCTTTTACAATCTACCATTTGAATGAATGTTTTATCATTAAATTTGGAAGGCCGAGCGCAGCACTGGACACCAAATGTTGTTTAATGTCACAGAAGGTCTTTTCCGCCTCTGTATTCCATAGAACAGGTGATGTCATTTTAAGGTTTGCTTCATACATCAATTTTGACAATGGTGCAATAATTTCTGCATAGTTTTGAATCCATGCTCTCCCTTAATTTGTCAGACCTAAAAATGACATCATATGTTTCTTTGTTTGTGGTTTAGGGTTTTTTAAAACTGTAGCTTTTCTGTCTTCTAATATAGTCCTTCCTCCCACACTTAGATTATGTACCAGATATTTGACTTGTTTTTTACACCATTGCAATTGATTCTTGTTAACTTTATGTCCCTCCTCTGCTAGATGACGCAGTAAGGCTAATGAATCTTTGCATGTCGCGCCCTCCTGGGGGAGTGAATTTAGACATGCTTGTTATTATTACTTGTGAATAAATGGTTGGACTTTCACAGTAACCTTGTGGTAATCTAGTAAATATATATTTTCTCCCTCAAATTTAAATGCAAACCAAATTTGACTGTTCTTTTCTATTGGTATAGAAACGAAAGCATTGCTTATGTCAATATTTCTTCATCAATTTCAGTGAGGATCATTTGGTCCAATCATACAGGATGCATGTGTCTCCCTTCATCAGCCTGCGTTGTCCAAAACATCGCATTCCTGATTAGACCAGTTGACGCACTGTATTCCAGTTTGTTTTCTATTTGTCGCCAATCATTTGTCTCCTATCCTTGTTTCAGTAATGTTCCCACATGTTTCCATTGTGACCCATCATCTTTGCACAATGAAATACGTGGGACACTTGTATTTTTATACAGTTCCTTTAATTTGTCCGGTAAAATAATTCCTGCCGCGACTTTTGCTTCATTGTCTGAGTACAGATAATCTACAATAATTTTATCAGGTGTCGCATGTCGTAACTTGTTTTCATATACTGGGTCTTGCATTGGCGTGTTTTTGTACCACAGTGTTATATGCAGCTCATCATTGTTTTTTTTTTTTATCTTCTATTTGTGTGATAAGCTGCAAGGCTGCAGACAACAGGGCCTCTCCCATGTTTAACGGTGGTTTGTCTGGGATATCGATTGTATAATAGAATGTACTCTCTCTGTTTTCTAGTGTCATATAGAGGTTGTCTCTTTTTAATTCATGTTTTCGTTTCACTACAATATTTTTATTTGAAGATGGAATGAGTATAAGTCCTAGTTGGAATAAGCCATCTCTTCCCAACAAATTCACAGGGCACTCCGGGACTTTGAAAATTGGCATTTTACAAGTTCTCCCCTGAGGGAGAACTCTCTCTAATCCACACAGGCTCAAGTTCAAGTTCCATGGCAAAAGTAATTTGCGTATTTGCAGATTTAACTATTGCCTTATGTCCCGATAGTTTGGAACCTGGGATCTTTTCCTACATGCTTTTGTATCGCAAGGAAATTTCATTTCTTTCCCATTTATTGACAAGGTTATTTCAGGTTTTTTTTTTTTTTTTTTTTTTTTTTTGTGTCCAAACTCAGAATGTCCTGTAAATTGAAATCCACTTCCTCATTCTCTGTAATAATTAAACAAGAGGATTTGTTGAGTTGGGAATCAGGTTGGCTTAGTCATGCGGTTGTTTGTCCATATTCTCTGTTATTTTTCTTAGGGCAGTTACGTGCGATGTGGCCTTTATCTCCACAGCACCAACAGATGGTATTATCATAACATTTTCGACCATATCTTACTCTGCTGCGTCCTCTAAAATTATCTCCCTCTTTGCCTCGATAGCATTTCTTTTTCTCCTATCCTTTTTCTCTTTTAGACGCCATGTTTAGCCAAAAAGTAAGTCGTCAAATCCATCTTTTTCCATTTGTGATATATTATTTTTTGTGTCGACCCTCTATTTTGTTTCGAAGTTGAACTAATTTTTGCGAATTTAGCTAGCCAGCGAAACCGTATTTGGTTATCCGCGTGTTTAAATGTTTTATTTTGGAAGGGTTTTGAAGTTGTACACATTGCCAGTCTTTACACGTCAGGCTTTCTGTTGGATTCGTTTTATTGTTATTGTTTCCCATTTTTGTGAATTTGGAAGTCAGTTTATTTGCACCTAGAGTGACCTAATACTGACTTTATTCAAACAATGACTGGGTGACAATGAATGTCTGAGTTATGGTAAACCTCAACCTTCTACCCCAAATGGGGCGGAGGATTCTTGCCTCTGCTTCCAAACTCAGTTGTCACTTACAATCCAGTCTCTTACATCCATACTTTTACACACACACACACGAAATTAGTAACGTTTTAACAAACACACGAAAACATGGAAACACGGAAACACAAAGGCACGGAATTTTAAGTACGTCTAGGACTCCGCCGTCCTTTATTTTTTAAATTTTTTTTTTTATTTTAACACGGAATTTTAGCACGTATAGGACTCCGCCGTCCATGCGGAATTTGTAGGACTCCGCCGTCCATGCGGAATTTGTAGGACTCCGCCGTCCATTTACTTGCCAGTGACTAGTATTACACAAGGTTTATTTCGCCGCAGACTTCTTTGTCGCGCGATACATTCACTCTTTAAAAAAAATTAAAAAATTTAACTCACCAGTCGTCTTCAATCCTGTGGATTGTCGTCAACCTTCAGATCCCAGTTGAGGAGTACGAAGACCAGTCCCGGAAAGGGTCTCAATTGCCGTGGCCACGGTCTCTTAACTGGGTGTCGGCTCCACAACTGGAATCCTCGGGTGTGTTGACATCCGGCTCGAAGGACCAATTTACTGTTGGATTTATCTTGCCCAACATTATAAAAAATAGACACAAAAGGAATGAAGACGCTGGTTTCTTTTTCTCATGAGGAGGGCGCATGGGAGATTGTTCAGATTACAGCCTCTCAACACGCTCTGAACAATCTCTCCCGTCGCTCCTGCATTTATTTGAAAATAGGGAGGTTTCTAAGTTTACAAGACATAACGTACTAAGCTACAAGACACAACACACTAAGGGTAGGGTTTCAAGGTGAAAACATGGCACCTGCCACGTCCCGGCCACGTCCTTCTCTCAGATGATTCCTGCTGAGTCATCTTCTTGAAGGCGAGACATCTTTCTTTCTAAACATTGTCCATAATACTAATGCAAGCTAAGCAAATAAATGATAACTTCTACAATATATCCAACACCAGGCGTCCTCTTAGTGGCTGTCTCACAGCAGGGCGGCTTGGAAGAATGCAGCTTATCGAGTTGTGGAGGAGGTTTTGGCAACTGGATCAGAGTCACTTATGTATAGTTACAATGATTTACATGCCGTTCACTACTTTCATTTACCCATTCTTGCGTGTGTGCATCTGTTTTTAGACTGCATCTACGAATTCCGCATTGGGCGCCCATTGTGCCAATTGAACGTTACCACAGTGACGTTTGACTCAAGTCCACCAATCAAACGACACAATCCAGTTACATGACCGTGCAGGTTGCCTTCGCAAGCCAATTAAAAGTACTCATTTTGGGGAAAAAAAACAAAAAACAAAAAACAGCCGCGCAAGTTTTTTTTCTTTGCAGACTTAAAAAAACAACAGCTTTGTCATGCAGCTCTTAAATTGTGACTGCCCAAACTTGGATATTTCAGCCCACTTCTAACTTGAGAAAACACCTTGCGGTAAGTTACAGATGTTTTTATTGTTGTTTTGACAGTGGATATGGCAACATTAGCCCTGTCTTATGGTGTCGCACACACATCTCTAAGTCTGGTCAGCAGACAGCTTCTTCAGGAAGTCATTGAAGTGAATAAAGCAAACCATGTTTCTGTAGGGCCCAATGCATGTGTTGATGGTTTTTGGGCAGTTAAAAATCCATTTGGTGGCAGGTGTGTGTTGAATCCCATGTATTATTATTTATTTTATTTTATTTGCTGTTCATGCTCTGATTTAAAAAAAAAAAAAAAAAATCTGAAGTTACTCACAAGTTACTCTTTACTTGAGTAGTTTCTTTGAGTACTTTCTTACTCTTACTCAAGTAAATATTTGGATGACTACTTTTTACTTGTCATATTCTAAAGTAACAGTACTCTTACTTGAGTACAGTATTTGGCTATCCACCTATATATATATATATATATATATATATATATATATATATATATATATATATATATATATATATATATATATATATATATATATATATATATTAGTTTAGTTTAGGCCGATTTTACAGCTTGGTAAGCTTTTCTCATGATCCCACCTCCTTTCTTTCTTCTTTGTTTTTGTGCAGTGGCCTATGCATCCGAGATGTGTGATATTCTAAACCGGGATCTTTTTTCCCCCTGCCACAAGTACCTCAGTCCAGTGCCTTTTCACCAGCAGTGCCGCTCAGATACCTGCAAATGCGGAACAGGTTGCTTTTGCTCTGCTGTGGCCCACTACGCCCGCCACTGCCGCAGATTCTCCATCGTCATTGACTTCCGATCACACATACACGACTGTGGTGAGTATTGGACACATTCATGTTATGTCGTGGAAAGACAGTGGTCCTCAGTCTCAAAATGCTGGTTTGTTCTAGGATTTCCATACCACAGTACTGACAACTTGACAGATTAGTTGACCATTTCATAAGGAAGCTTCAGTCCCTTCTCCTGAACATAAAAGCCAACAAGTTCAAACAATTGCAAGCAATGTAAATTTCTGACTGTTGTTATCACCAGCTAATCGGTCTAATCATTGACTCAATTGAATCTGAATCCATTTGAAAGGGAGCTTTGGGCAGAAATGCAATATAATGTTTAGAATGTTTTAAAAAATGTATGATACCTCTAATTAGAATAGGGTTAGTTTGAGGTTGTTAGTGATGCCTATGTTCTGTGAAGGGATGAACATTTGGATAACTGATATGATTTAGAAGATGAACTGGGAATGTGGGAATTATCATCGAGAAATCAGAAGGAAAAGACACCAATAATCAAAAGGACTAGGGGCCTCATGTACAAAGAGTTGTGTGGATTTTCTACTGAAACATGACGTACGCTTAAATCCAGAAAACGCCGTCAGCACAAAAACATCCAGATGTATGAATCTATGCGTACGCGTGAATCCAAGCACATTTCCTTTGTACATCCCTATCAACGTGGAATTGAGCGCACATGTTTGAGTAGCCCACCCTTCCCTGTCCACCCCCATATTTAAATATGCAAATCATATTTAAATGTACCCTGCACCGAAGATCACAATCTCAGCACGATCAGAAAAAAAGAAAATGAACAAGGCAGTGAAGAAATGGAATTTTTCTGAATGTGAAGTTGAGACGCTGCTCAATAAAGTGGAGGTGCGCAAGACTCTTTGGCACGCTATCCTCCAGCGTTAACAACAAGCGAAAGAGGAGTGAAGGAGACTACGTGTGTGCGGCTGTCAATGCTGTGGTGGCAGAACAGCGCACACACGCTGTACTAAAAATGTAGTAGTGAGAGAGAGACAAAGGTGGCTGTGAAGCGGAGGACAGATGTCCACCGCCAAAGTGTGGCCAAAACTGGTTGAGCAACCAACGCCGAGGGCCTCACCCCGTTTGAGGAGAGAGTCGCTGCAATCATGGGTGACACTGCTCTCTCAGGGGTGGTGGGAGTATATGTGGCTGACTCCGATTACCCCCAAGGTAAATACCATGTATTTTTAGAACTCCCAACAAAACACTCAGCTATATGAGATAAAGGTTCATGCGTAAATGTTGTATGGTATTTAGTTTGTAATAAAGCTTTTGAATCCAAATAGGAGCGTGTCAGCATATCAAAGAGAATATCAAAGACTTTGCCTCATGTTTGATTACTCAATTTATTATTTTAATACAGAGGAGAGGACACGCATTCGCAGCCACGTGCTACATGTCGGGGAATTCTGCCCCTGTCCCCGGTGTCTCTGGTGTCACAGACGTGGAGGATTCATCCACCATTCCCGGGATCTCCTCCAGCATTCCCGGCGTCTCTGACACAATTACGCTTCAACAAGCGACTGCTGCTGCCTGCCCGACTGGCCGTGTCCTCACCCGTGCTGTGCTGGTGTCACAAGAAGAGATTGTGAGGGCAATAGGCAGCATAAATGATCGCTTTGATCAATTAATAGGTGTCCTCACAAATATCAGTAAATCATTCAATACACTGGTTAACAAGTGAATTCGGAGTCCTTGCCTCTTTTACATTACATTAAATCAAATGTTGCCGGGCGTTTATTGTTCATCAGTGCTAATTGTTCAACTGTCTCTGATGTGCAGACTGATTTATTATAACAAGTTTCCCAGCATCACCTCTAAGTGTCGTCAAAGGACCAACCGCGGTAGAAACGTGCCATGAAGCGCCAGCCATGAAGTTAGTGTGAGGCGCCGCACATTTCCACGGTCATTTCACTCTTGATACATCTGAACTGATCTGTGCTGTGACAAAGGACGTACGTTTTGTACATGAGGCCCCAGGATACCTTTCTGCTAAATAGTATACAAACCCTTCAAACCCTCAAATTCAAACTTTCCGCTGATGTTGTCTGCCTCTCTAACAACAGTGGTCACCTGTCCCACCACCATGCAGTATGGTGTGTGCGTGTCATCCTGCCAACGCCGCTGCTCCACCCTCTCTTCTTCGCAGCACTGTGGTGGGGAGTGTGAAGAGGGCTGCGTCTGCCCACTGGGATTATTCTACAACAAACGAACACACACCTGCGTGCACAGGTCAGGCCGGCTGAGGGGGATGGGTCTGAAATCAACACAAACAAGTTATATGATGAACATTCACCCTTTACTATATTCAGAAATTTCAGTGGCTGAAATGTTTTGGCTGCCGGAAGACTTGTCACCGAAATAAAGTCATAGTCAACAAATGTTTGCGATTCACAAGCAATGCCTATTGGGCTTTGTGGACTGTGTAGTTGAATTGACTGGGACGTCACTACATGCATTTTACACACAACCGGCAGTCACGGTTTGATAATGACATAGTTGTACACCATAAACCACCATAAATGTTAAATAAGGCACACATTCAACTAGGGGTAACATTAAAACACATTAACAACAAAAATGAAAAAATAAATCAAATAACAAAAATAATTATTACGGCAATAATTAAATTTTGCGTGTTGCAATGAATTGTGGGAACCGCGTGGCTTTACCATCATTATGCTCGCGGCTAACCCAAACTGCAGCGTCCCTATTGTCGCCCAACCTTGCTGCTTTCCGCTGTTCGGCTACTAAGGTGGAATGCTTGTTGCATGCTATGTATTTGGGCCATCCCAGCTACATACGAGCTACAGCTAATGCAGCTAAATACGTTGCTGGAAAGGCTGGAAGCCAGTTCAGAAGAAAGTGCTCACCAAGAGCATTAGCGGCAGGTGTATTTGAAGCAGCTAATTCGGGGTGTTGCACAAGTACAGATCGGGTTGGTTGGTTGGGTGGTCAAATTGGCCCTGATGTGCGCTTTTTGAGATCAGGTTGGGACGCATAACAAGCGGTGTTTTGTAGCTTCGAGCTCCTCACAAAGAAGTGTACGTGTTTTGCTGTTGCACCTAATAATGTGTACAAGCTTCAATAGAAGCTTTGCAATCACCGAGAGGTTGGACCAGCTAAGTAAGAAAGACATGGTGAGCATGATCGTTGAATTGGCTTTGAGGACAGCCTCCGGAGCTTGCGTCTCAGAAGTTGCAATATTGATTTCCACTGGGGGGGCTGTATAGTGCCCCCATGAGTAGGTGGTCTCAAAAGGCCGAGGGAAGGTCCAGTGTCACGAAAGTGACAACTTGCGGACAGTTTGGGTGCAACAGGCTCCTTCTCCCCATATGTTAGGTTGTCAGTGAGTCAAGTTGAGGCGGTTGACACAGGCAGGGGCCGTTGCACCTATGCCCAAATTTTGCATTGAGTAAAATAAATCAGCATAAAACGACCTAGCAGGTCTTGCCGAATGATTTGAGGTTCTGACTCAATGGGGAACGCGAAGACAGGGTGGACCACAGTATATGGTCCAATCGCCCAGAGTAAAGGCACCACAGAGTTCACCTGTTTGTTTGTTAAGGAGAAGGGCCTTACACTCACTGGGCAGTGTCAGAGGCGGAGCGTCTGGCCAGCACGTTGCAACATGTCCTGAAGTTGGTTGAACAATGATATGGACATAACTGTTATGTTAGCAGCGGTGTCAACGAGTGCGTTGTTCTTTAGTATTTGTTGAAGTGTGGGTGACAAGCAGAATTTCTGCGACCTGTTTTTATCGGCAAGGTCACCTTAAAAGTTACCGGAAGGGCTGTTTTTCATGGGTGACAAGGGTGTCTGTAAAATGTGAGGGCTCCAAAGGGTCCTCCTGAACTGCGGAGGCAGTGCTTTCAGGCACCTGAGACCGGTGGTTGTGTAACCGCGATTTGTGTTTCACCCTGTTGTGGAGATACTCCTCTTCTTCGTCTACCAGGTCCATGGAGTCATGCGGGGAGTCACATGATGTGGTCGAGGACCATTTGTTGCAATGGGTTTCCATTTGCGAGGTTTGGTCCTCTTAACGGGGTCCCTCTGGTCAAGGCAGGGGTTTGTGCTTGTAGTAGCCCCCGACTGTGTTGTAGCCTCGTAGCCCTGCAGGTGGTCTCGATGAGACCTATTTTGAGGGTGTCGAGCTGGGTTGGATTAGAAAAAGGCATATTCCCTGTCACAGTGTTGTGGTCTGGTCGGCTGGCATTTAGTTTTGCCTGGAGCACAGGCCGCACTATAGACAGCAAGTTCCGTGGGTTTAGTATAACGCTTTTGTTGGTTAGCATAGCTTTAGTCCGCAAACTCATTAATTCAAGACTACTTAGCATGTGGGTACAGGCTGCAGCACCCAATTCCCAATTGGTGTCTGGGTGGAGGTTTTCTACAAAGAGCGTTTTGATGTTGTGGTGCTTTTTCATATTGGGTTCATGAAGGCACCCAAAATATACATTGCGCAAACGGCAATAGTACAGAAGTGGGGATTCACTTTGACCTTGTTTAACCGTTAAGGCAGGCACTCAGTTTAGTGTTGTTATTGTTTCATCAAATTTGCGGGACAACAGGGTTGCCACTGGGTCATGAAACCTCTTAGCCAACGTGGCTAAACAGTATAAAAATATCCTAGCCACGTGTGTAGTTATCTACAACATCACATGTGTTTATGTGGCTCAACCTTTGCCACACTGAGCCAGTCTTCGTCACTTTGAAGCCAATAAGCTTTTAACGACGAGGGCCCAATTAAAACTACGTGGTCATCAATCAGGACTAGGGCTGAGCAATTTGGGAAGATACTCTGATTGCGAATATTTTGATTGAAGTTTATCTTCAGCGTTATTCACAAAACACAAAAGATAAATGATTCTATAGTATGACCAACACAACACTGGATATAACCAACAAATAACTATTTCCTGTAGGCCAGGCCTAAATGTTATGATAAATTGATATGAAAAACAAATCTTTATTTTACTATAGAATTATAAAAAGAAAAACCATGCATCGCAGTAGAATACAGGAAGTCCTCGATTTACGAACGAGTTCCGTTCCTACGCTGGCGACGTAACGAATTTCCGCGTAAGTCGGATTTCACCGTTAGTCGAAATTTACGGCGAAATACTTCTGTTACGGGTATTGTCCCACGTGATTGTGACAGCAAGCTCAGTGTATGTGGGCATGTGCGTCGACGTGTGAGTGAGACGGGACTGCACAGGCGTCGTCCAGTGGGACTATGAAGGAGGAAGGAGTGCGCGCCGATGCGAGTGTGTACAGTAGCAAGTGTAGTGATGGCGACCGGGGAAGAGTAGCAATTAGCGGAGGACCCGTTGACGTTGAATGTGCAGAGGAGCTAATAAAGCCATTAAAGCAGCAAATCGGTACTTTGTGCCTTTATTGTTGCCGCCACCCAGCTCAGCTGTGCAACGAGAGAAGGGAGTTAACCCCTGCGTCTCCCGACCATGGTCAGGTGACCGTAGCAGGAAAGGTTAACACTTCGTATAAAGAAACTAAAATACATTAAAATAAAAAAAATAAGATGCTGTACTTACCATTACTGCTGAGCGTGTGGAAAAAAGGCAAAGATACTCCCGGCGCACAAACACAGACAAGCACTACGCACTAGCTAATCAGAAACACTATGGTGCTGGGACAAAATGGCGGACGAGGCACGGGCGTTAGGGTTAGGGTTAGTAATAGGGAAGTTAGAAAGGCATTAAAGAGGATGAAAAATGGAAAGGCAGTTGGTCCTGATGACATTCATGTGGAAGTATAGAAGCATCTAGGAGAGGTGGCTGTGGAGTTTTTGACCAGCTTGTTCAATATAATTCTAGCGCGTGAGAAGGTCCCTGAGGAATGGAGGAAAAGTGTGCTGGTGCCATTTTTAAGAACAAGGGTGATGTGCAGAGCTGTGGGAACTATAGAGGAATAAAGTGGATGAGCCACACAATGAAGTTATGGGAAAGAGTAGTGGAGGCTAGACCCAGGACAGAAGTGAGTATTTGCGCGCAACAGTATGGTTTCATGCCTAGAAAGAGTACCACAGATGCATTATTTGCCTTGAGGATGTTGATGGAAAGGTACAAAGAAGGTCAGAAGGAGCTACATTGTGTCTTTGTAGATCTAGAGAAAGCCTATGACAGAGTACCCAGAGAGGAAATGTGGTACTGCATGCGTAAGTCTGGAGTGGCAGAGAAGTATGTTAGAATAATACAGGACATGTACGAGGGCAGCAGAACAGCGGTGAGGTGTGCTGTAGGTGTGACAGACGAATGTAAGGTGGAGGTGGGACTGCATCAGGGATCAGCCCTGAGCCCCTTCCTGTTTGCATTGGTGATGGATAGGCTGACAGATAAGGTTAGCCTGGAATCCCCGTGGACCATGATGTTTGCAGATGACATTGTGATCTGCAGTGAAAGCAGGGAGCAGGTGGAGGAACAGTTAGAAAGATGGAGGCATGCACTGGAAAGCAGAGGAATGAAGATTAGCTGAAGTAAAACAGAATATATGTGCATGAATGAGAGGGGTGGTGGGGGAAGACTGAGGCTACAGGGAGAAGAGATAGCAAGGGTGGAGGACTTTAGATACTTGGGGTCAACTGTCCAGAGCAATGGTGAGTGTGGTCAGGAAGTGAAGAAACGGGTCCAAGCAGGTTGGAACGGGTGGAGGAAGGTGTCAGGTGTGTTATGTGACAGAAGAGTCTCTGCGAGGATGAGGGGCAAAGTTTATAAAAAAGTGATGAGGCCAGCCATGATGTACGGATTAGAGACAGTGGCACTGAAGAGACAACAGGAAGCAGAGCTGGAGGTGGCGGAAATGAAGTTGTTGAGGTTCGCTCTAGGAGTGACCAGTTTTGGATAAAATTAGAAATGAGCTCATCAGAAGGACAGCCGAGGTTCGATGTTTTGGAGACATGAGGGCAGTTGGTGTTCGAGAGGAGGATGCAGGAGATAGGCTTACATGGAAAAGGATGACGTGCTGTGGCGACCCCTAAAGGGACAAGCCAAAAGAAAAAGAAGAAGATTGAGTTAAGACACCTCGTTGATGGTTTCAGCTGGTGAACCGTTTTCTCTACAATTTGTTGGTCAACTATCAAATTCTGACATGGTAATTGAGTTTTTCCTGGGTGGCTTCAGATGTAGTATCATTTTATTATTTTGCAGATTTGTGCTGGTATTTAACCTGATGGAGTGTATTTTTTCACTAAAATAAGCAAATTCATTGCATTTATCTACTGTTAGGCGTTCTGCAGACATCTGATTCGAAGGGGTTGTGAGCTTGTCAACGACAGCAAACAGAGTGCTAGTATTGTTGAAGTTCTTACTGATGATTTCAGAAGTGTTGCTGTCTAGCCCTGACTAACTCTTGGTTAAAATTACAAATACTTTGTAATATTTGTTCATGCATCGTCAATTTGGAGTTCAGTTTTTCTCCACTTATGTTCTGCTTTCCTACACTTTGATTTAGAGGTCTTTACCATCATATGTGCTCCTCCATGGTGTTCTAGGTCGCCTCAAGATTGTCTTAGTTTTAATAGGAGCGACGGCATACATGACATTTGAGATTTTCCAGGTGAAATTATCCAAAGGTTTATCATTTGTCTCAGCATTCAGTTTGTTGCACAGTTACAGTGGGGCAAAAAAGTATTTAGTCAGCCCCCTATTGTGCAAGTTCTCCCACTTAAAAAGATGAGGGAGGCCTGTAATTTTCATCAAAGGTATACCTCACCCATGAGAGACAAAATGAGGAAAAAAAAAGTCTAGAAAATCACAGTCTGATTTTTAAAGACCTTATTAACAAATTATGGTGGAAAATAAGTATTTGGTCACCTACAAACAAGCAATATTTCTGGCTCTCACAGACATGTAACTTCTTTAAGAGGCTCCTCTGTCCTCCACTCATTACCTGTATTAATGGCACCTGTTTGAACTCGTTATCAGTATAAAAGACACCTGTCCACAACCTCAAACAGTCACACTCCAAAATCTACTATGGCCATGACCAAAGAGCTGTCAAACGACACCAGAAACAAAATTGTAGACCAGCACCAGGCTGGGAAGACTTAATCTGCAATAGGTAAACACCTTGATGTGAAGAAATCAACTGTGGGAGCCAATTATTAGAATATGGCAGACATACAAGACCACTGATAATCTCCGTCGATCTGGGGCTCCACGCAAGATTCACCCCATGGGGTCAAAATCATCACAAGAACGGCGAGCAAAAATCTCAGAACGACACGGGGGGGACCTTGTGAATGACCTGCAGAGAGCTGGGACCAAAGTAACAAAGGCTACCATCAGTAAAACACTACACCACCAGGGACTCAAATCCTGCAGTGCCAGACATTTCCCCCTGCTTAAGCAAGTAGATGTCCAGGCCTGTCTAAAGTTTGCTAGAGAGCATTTGGATGATCCGGAAGAGGAGTGGGTGAATGTCACATGGTCAGATTAAACCAAAATAGAACTTTTTGGTAAAAAACTCAACTTGTCGTGTTTGGAGGAGAAAGAATGCTGAGTTGCATCCAAAGAACACCATACCTACTGTGAAGCATGGGGGTGGAAACATGCTTTGGGGCTGTTTTTCTGCAAAGGGGCCGGGACGACTGATCCGTGTGAAGGAAAGAATGAATGGGGCCATGTATCTTGGGAGTTTGAGTGAAAACCACCTTCCAGCAGCAAGGGCATTGAAGATGAAACGTGGCTGGGTCTTTCAGCATGACAATGATCCCAAACACACCGCCAGTCTGTGTTGTCCAGCGACACCCCCAAAACATCACTGCTTTAGAGGAGATCTGCATGGAGGAATGGGCCGAATACCAGCAACAGTGTGTGAAAACCTTGTGAAGACTTACAGAAAATGTTTGACCTCTGTCATTGCCAACAAAGGGTATATACCGTATTTTCACGACCATAAGGCACACTTAAAAGTCTTAAATTTTCTCCAAAATGGACGGGGCGCCTTATAATGCGGCGCGCCTTATGTGTGCACCGAGTTCCAAAATCTGTAAATGTTGTTGTGTGACTTCGATGAGCGCTCCGCTTGACTGACTGGGAGCATTTCCTGCCGACATGTTGCTTATATAGAGGAAAGACGGGCGTGACTGAGGACAGCGTGCGGACGTTAAAGGGGGAAGGGCGCTCCTGAAAGAGGACGCTAAAAGCATACCCCCAGTAGGTATGTAGCGCCGGTATGTGCATTGTCCAAGACAACCTCGCTTTGGCTAAGGACCCACAAAAATGGCACCTACGAAGAGACACGCTTACAAAGCACAGTTCAAACTGCAAGCTATCAGTTACGCAGAGGAACATGTGAATCGAGCAGCAGCGAGAGAATTCATAGATCAATGAATCCACCCACCCTCTCCAAGGACTCCCAAAAGGGTGGGTACTCTCAACTGCTGTTTGGTGCATAGGAATAGACAGCAGTCAGGACCCGTGCCCCCACTCGAAGGCGGAGGGAGGCTGCGCTCTCGTCCACTGAGGTAAACCCCAATGTATCCTGGTATGTAGAATTAATGTGTACGTGAATTATGCGCGGGACTAGATATCACTGAGAAAACCTCTCTCCGCCATCATGGACAATCCTTCACGTTTGCCATGACACTCTGCAGCAGCAGAGGAGCTCTTTCTCCAATCGACTTATTCAGATTTGCTTTAGATCTTTCATACCATTCATATTCATTCATATAACTTATTTAATATTTCTCTCCACTGTGTGAGATTAAGACTTCCTGGACACTATGCAATAATGTTACACATATCTCATACTGTATGTGAAACACATTTTACAATGCTTCATACATATTGAGTGTCTTATAATTCATCAATAGGAGACTTACGTGTGACATCACCTTTTGGTGCCATGTTAAACAGCCACCATGTCTGGGGGAATGCCTTTATAAACTAACAATAGATTTTTTGCAGTCTACTGATTTCCAATGCACTGAGATAGCTGAGGCTAATAGTCACTTGTCACTATTGTGTCTACAACAAGGCTAAATAATTGTGGTGTTGACAGCTGCTCTAATCAGTCGAGCAGAGACAAGAAATACTTCTTTCTTGTGATACCGATCAGTAATTGTAAACCTCAGTAACAGGCGAAGATTATTTAGAGATATGATACACGATTATTGATTATAAAAATGTCAACAAGTTTGGCATTCTACTGATCATGAAGCAGCCGGTCAGCATGTGGGATTTCTGGTCCATGGGAGCTATGGCAGTGGCGGTGGTGGATGCCCATATCCTGTCGCCAGTCACACCGTGTGCCCCTGCCGGCTTCTCGGCTCGCTGTCCGGCTGCCACGACGGTGGTGGTGGCCCTGAGGGGCGGCTCAATTGGGTTTAAGTCAGGGCTCTGGCTGGGCCATTCAAAAACAGTCACGGAGTTGTTCTGAACCCACTCCTTCGTTATTTTAGCTGTGTGCTTAGGGTCACTGTCTTGTTAGAAGGTGAACCTTCGGCCCAGTCTGAGGTCCTGAGCACTCCGGAGAAGGTTTTCATTCAGGATATCCCTGTACTTGGCCGCAATCATCTGTCCTTTGATTGCAACCAGTCGTCCTGTCCCTGCCGCTGAAAAACACCCCCACAGCATGATTCTGCCACCACCATGCTTGTTGGGACTGTATTGGGCAGGTGATGAGCAGTGCCTGGTGTTCTCTGTGCATGCCACTTAGAATTAAGGCCAACAATTTCTATCTTGGTCTCATCAAACCAGAGAATCTTATTTCTCACCATCTTGGAGTCCTTCAGGTGTTTTCTTTTGACAACTCCATGCGGGCTTTCATGTTTCTTGCACTGAGGTGAGACTTCCGTCAGGCCACTCTGCCATAAAGCCCCGACTGGTGGAGGGCTGCAGTGATGGTTGACATTCTAGAACTTTCTCCCATCTCCCGACTACATCTCTGGAGCTCAGCCACAGTGATCTTTGGGTTCTTCTTTACCTCTCTCACCAAGGCTCTTCTCTCCCGATTCTTCAGTTTGGCTGAACAGCCAGCTCTAGGAAGGGTTGTGGTCGTCCCAAACGTCTGCCATTTAAGGATTATGGAGGCCACTGTGCTCTAAGGAACCTTAATTAAATATTTTTGTGACCTTGCCACAATTATGTCTCCGAGCTCTTCAGGCAGTTCCTTTGACCTCACGATTCTCATTTGCTCTGACATGCACTTGTGAGCTGTAAGGTTTTATATAGACAGGGGTGTGGCTTTCCTAATCAAGTCCAAGCAGTACAATCAAACACAGCTGGGATCCAATGAAGGAGTTAAATATGAGTATCGTAGCAAAGGGTCTGAATACTTATGGCTGTGTGATAGTTCAATTTTTCTTTTTTCATAAATCTGAAAAAATGTCAACAATTGACAAAAAAAAAAAAAAGAACTTAAATGATTTTAGCAAATGGCTGCAATATAACAAAGAGTGAACATTTTAAAGGGGTCTGAATACCTTCCGTACCCACTGTATATATACACACAAACATTTTAATCTTTTTTTGTTCAGATTTGATTTAAAGTTCTTTTAATCCCTCCAAATGTTGCTCTTTGTTTTTTAATTTGGTTTTACTATACGGTATTGGTAAGACATGTGTTAATGTAAAAATAAATAATAAGTAAATAATAACAATACAGTTAATAATAAAAATAAAAATATTAATTTCCCTCTCTGGATAAATAAAGTATCTCCAGTATGTATCAAAGCCTTTCTACTGTTATACTGTATGTTATGTGAGTAAATTGTTCCAGTAAGTAAGTAGCAAGATTTTCTTTCATTTCAGTTTTGATGGATGACCTTCTTGGTGAAAGGAATGCCTAACTCACTTTTGCATTTGTAGACTGAGTTGTGCTTTTAATTTGTTTTCTGGTGATTTTACAGGAGTGAGTGTCCCTGCACTTTCCTTGGTGTTGATTATGAACCAGGAGATGTGATCATGACATCAGCAGGTGTTCAGTAAGATCTTCCTCTCCATCTCTGCCTCTCCTTCATGTTAAAAATGTAACTACACCCTACATGCAGTAACACATCTTCCTTCCTAGACTTGCTTTTGGAGTCTTCCAAACTATATTGTAACTTAATTATAACGACCGAGGGAAAACTGGACAATACTGTATTTGCACAGCGGTTTTCAAGTGGACTTTTTGCTGCATGTCTTCCATGGAAAAAACAAACAATGTGTTTCAATGCTTCCCTTCATGTCAGTCCCAATTTAGACATATCTACTAAAAAGTCCTTCTTCATGAAAGCGCCTATAAAACTTGTACTACACACTCTGCATTTGATTAAAAAGTGCTGGATGGTTTAAAACACACTGACACCTTAGCCCCAAAAAGAATTCTTTAGTTGAATTCCTTTTTTCTTCCCAAATGAGTCCCAGTGTGCATTAGTTCATCATCATAAAGTTTTGTTGTTGTTGTCCCTCTAGGCTGTGTCTGGATGGTAAATTTGTGTTGCAAACTAAAGACGGTGGTAAGTACGAATTGAAAACAAATAGTTCTTTTACAAAGATAATGATGCTTAGTTTTTGACACTGTATTAGAGGGTTCACATTTAAAAAGTTTTGTTTATTATTGTAGTTTGCACTATTTTAGAAATGTATTTTATAGCGGTTTTTGGGGGCAGAAAATGTGTGGATTGTTTACTCTATTGACAGAATAATTCATCTTCTTTACATTAGCTGTGATTTGTTCTCTTTTTGCAGACAGCTTATGTCCTGGGAGTCAAATATACCATAACTGCTCTGAGGGTGAGAATGGCCTCCTTCCAGGAAGAGGTGTGGCCTGTGAGCACACTTGTGAATCTTTCCTCCTCAATCTGACCTGCATAGCACATGACCCGTGTGTTAGTGGATGTACCTGCCCTTCTGGGTGAGTTAGACATCAGTTCTGAGTATTCAGAAATGTACCTGGTTGAAATGTTATTTTCAAAATGTTTTCAGGTTATAGTATCAACACTGTAACATATTTAATATTTCCAACACATTAAAGAAATAGTAGTGTCTGCTGCTCTTCATCAGTGATGCACCTAGCCAAAGGGAAAAATATTGCATACTAAATTTCATCTGTGAAATCGTATTCATAGTTGTGTGATTTTGGACCTTTGCACATACAGTATGATTGACATTTCCTACTACAGTGTATCATCAAAAGTGAATGGAACAAGAATTTGAACCAGCCAGATTTCCATTACCGACACATTATATGCTGAATACTGTAAATCTGTGACCCACTCCACAGAAACCCATATAAAAGACAAAGATAGGTACTGTACTGCCATTGTTAACCCTGATTTAGGAGTGTTGTTGTCTTGTAGGGATATGGCTGCTGAATGCTTTCTTGATCGCTAAAGGTTAGAAAATTAGCTTGTCGTAGTGAGTTAACTAGACTGACTGTGTCAGTGAAGCTGAGATCAGGAGGTTGGACAACACGTTGGCTAAAGGCACTACCCTGTCCTGTGATTGACTGTCGTAATTGAGTCTGTGCTTTTCTTTCCTATTTTGTATGTGTGGTGCTTTGAATTAGGGGTGTCCCGATCCGATCTTTGAGATCGGAAATCGGTACAATGTCAGCAAAAAAGAAAAAAGAAAAAAAAAAAAAGAGTATCGGATCAGAT
This sequence comes from Phycodurus eques, assembly GCF_024500275.1. NCBI lineage: Eukaryota > Metazoa > Chordata > Actinopteri > Syngnathiformes > Syngnathidae > Phycodurus > Phycodurus eques. The sequence continues at coordinate 44,553,649 of NC_084526.1, forward strand.
TAGACTGGTTCTAAAATCTCAGATTTGACCACTCTTATACAAGCAGTCCATTCCATGCGCTGCTCCAGCACTTTTATCTAGCGGCGCCGGGATGGCATGCAGAGCCCACGTGAGCACAACAGGTTGCTAAAATGCTAACAAAGTAGAAAGGAGTAAGAGTGAATGTTGCTTGCTTAGTCATTTATTGACACTCCAGTTGAAGTTCACTGTAAAACTCACATAACAAGCATTGCACCTGTTGAATGTTCAAATTCATCACAGCCTTGGTTTCTGTCTTTGTTTTTGTTCACAAAAATCGCTAGCTCAAAACTAACACACAATGAATGTGTAAACATCATTTGCTTTCTCCACGTGCAGCAATACACTGATGCAATTAGGGTTTTGTTTTATTGACAATTGCTGTTCCTGCTGTGCACATCTTGGCCTTTGAGGGGCAGTGTGATACATGCAATGAGATACACATTTGCTGTAACAAAGAAAGTAGTCACGATCGAGTATTGTTATGATAACTCGCTTTTCACAGAATTTGAAGAATACTGTATATGCCAGAGAGTATTGTTATGTTGCCTGTTTGTGTGTGGTTAAGCACCGTTTGTGTACCAATATTCATTATTTTGAGAGATAAGTTCCGTGGTTTCAATGTTAATTTTCGGTTAGCTCGTCACTGGTGTTTTATATACTGAGAGCAAAAAAAAAACAACTGAATTGAATTTAGATATTTTTCTTTCTTTCGTATTTATTATTGATTGAGATTACTTTACGTTTTTTATTTATTTATAATGTAATCTACTCAAATGTAGAAGAATATGTTTATGTTTAAGTTAAGCAGTGGTTATGTTGCAATTTAAATATATTTTTGTTATTGGTTTTATTGAAGTTATTTTTCTGAATTTCCTAATATTATTTATTTTATTAAATTAGCGTAAATTCTTATTTTTAAAGTTACTTTATGTAACCCATTGGTTAATAATAAATCGGTTAGTTTTTCTCATTCTTACTGTTGCCGATTATTGTTCTCTGTCTGATTAATATCTCTTCATCTAGCTTTTTCTAACATTCCATACTACGAAATACGTAAAGTATGTATGATTATTGCTGATATCGGATCGGACCGATATATGTATCGGCCAGAATTCAAGGCTGCAATATCGGTATCAGATGGGTAAGTGAAAAAGTTAGATCGGGACACTCCTACTTTGAATACCTCACTGCTGACTCATCAGACATTTATTCATACATTTACCAAAATGAGGAATACACAATCCTTGTGTATTATGTGGAAATGAAATTGATTTGATAGTGTTTGTCCTTTTGATGTTGGATACGACAAGAAAGAGGCTACTGTTCCATTATTTGTGCTATTACGGCAAACTGCTATGTTCTTGGACAAATCTTTGAAACTAATGTCGTCATACTCAGACGAGGACCTCCACCATTAGCACAGTAATCTGATCCATATAATCCAGACTGGCTAAATGCCCAAAAGGAGGGTCAAATGGTTTTATCAGTATCAGAATCATCTTTATTTTTAAGTATGTCAAAAACACACAAGGAATTTTTCTCCGGTAGTTGGAGCCGCTTTAGTACAACAACAGACAGTCAATTGACAGAGAATACTTTTGAGACATAGACAGTCACTGAGCAATAAAAGGTTGCTAGTAATTTGTTAATGCCGGTACAATTATTTATTTTTAATCTTTTTTTTTTTCACAATTATGCAAAAAGATGCAGCGTTCTCTAGCAATATGAGCAGTTTGAATGACTAATAGAGCAATAGTCCGGTGCAATGACCATTGTGCAAAGGGCGCAATTTAAAGTGACTCATAGTGCGATAATCTGGGACAATGTCGATTGTGCAAATGTTGCAGATAGTACTCAGTCGATTGTGTAAATGGTGCAGATGCTACTCAGGCACATGGGTGGCCAGTATTGGTCAACAACAGATATGCAAATAGTGAGTGCACGAGTAATGTATAATTGACCCGACGGAAATAATAATTTTTTTAATAATTGGCCCAACAAACTCAAGACAAAAAAAAATTGGCAGCATGTTGCAATGGAATTGTAAGTTAACTGTTTAAGAAGTTGATGGCAATAGGGAAGAAGTTGTTAGTATGTCTGCTAGTTTTAGTTTGCATTGTTCGATAGCGCCTACCTGAGGGAAGGAGCTGGAAGAGCTGGTGATCAGTATGTGGAGGGTCCGAGAGGATTTTGCATGCTCCTGTCTTAGTTCTGGCAGCATGCAAGTCCTCAAGGGTGGTAGGCATTGTCCGTTGCAGTCGGAGTTTGTCCTTTTTTGTTGCAGCACCAAACCAGACTGTTATGGAAGAACATAGGTGATGACTGCTGTGTAGAACTGCCTCAAAAGCTCCTGTGGCAGGCCGTGCTTTCTCAGAAGCCACAGGAAGTACATCCTCTGCTGAGCCTTTTTGAGGATGGAGTTGATGTTGAACTCCCACTCCAGGTCCTGAGAGACTGTAATTCCCAGGAACCTGAAGGTCTCTACGGTTGACACAAGGCAGCTGGACAGCGTGAGGGGCAGCTGTGGCAAAGGATGCCTCTTGAGGTCCACAATCATCTCTGCAGTCTTGAGCGTGTTCAGCTTCAGGTTGTGTCGGGCGCACCACAGCTCCAGCTGCTCCACTTCCTGTCGATACTCAGACTCGTCATCGTCTTTGATGAGACCGATGACTGTGGTGTCATCTGCAAACTTCAGGAGTTTGACAGCCGGGTGCGTTGAGGTGCAGTCGTTCGTTTATAGAGAGAAGAGCAGCGGAGAGAGGACACAACCTTGGGGCGCCCCGGTGCTTTTGGTGTGTGTAGATGAGGTGGTGTCCCCCAGCCTCACCTGCTGGGTCCTGCCCGTCAGAAAGTGTCCTTTTCAAATCTGCAGTAGAAGGTGTTCAAGTCATCAGCTAGTCTGCTATTGTTCTCAGCTTGGGGTGATCGTCGCTTGTAATTGGTTAGCGATTGTAATGCATGTCGGACTGATTTAGAGTCGTTAGCGCTAAACTGTTTTTCTAACTTTACTGTATAGTTTCTCTTTGAAATGTTATTTTTCTTAGTCAGCTGGTTTCTAGTGCAATTATACACGGCCCTGTCCCCACTTCGATATGCGTCCTCTTTAGCCTGGCGAAGTTGCTTAAGTTTGGAAGGGAACCACGGCTTGTTGTTATTGAATGTGCGGAATGACTTTGTTGGTACACACATATCTTCACAGAAACTGATATAGGATGTGACAGTGTCCGTATATTCATCTAGGCTGCCAGCTGAATTTCCAAAGACACTCCAGTCTGTGCAGTCTAAACAGCTTTGAAGTTCCATCTTTGCTTCATTGGTCTACTTTTGGTGTTTTCACTGTACGCTTCATGCATTTAAGTTCTTTCCTGTAAGTTGGTATTAAGTGAATTAAGCAGTGATCGGACGAGCCCAGTTCTGCACGAGGTTTGGCACGGTATGCGTTATTTAGCGTAGTATAGGAGTGGTCTAAAATGTTATTTTCCATGGTTGGACAGTCGATGTGCTGCTTGTATTTAGAGAGTTCATGGTTGAGTTTAGCTTCATTAAAGTCCCCGGGTTGTTTTTTTTTCAATTTCGTTGACTTGTTCACCGACCGTTAGCAGTGCGGCGTTCATGTTAGCTTGAGGCTGAATATAAACACCAGCGAGAATGAAAGACACAAACTCACACGGCGAGTAGAATGGCTTACGGTTCAAAAACAGCGACTCTAAGTGCGAGCTGCAGTGTGTGCTGAGCCCGTGATGTCCGTACACCATTTTTCATTGATATAAAAGCGACTTTTGTTTTCCCCGATAACTCCATCACTCGGTCTGCCCGGTGAAGATGGAAGCCGGGAAGCATTACGGCGCCGTCGGGGACAGCCTCACAAAGCCAAGTCTCCGTGAAGCACAGGGCAGCGGAACGTCCAAAGTCTTTACTGGTCTTTATCAGAAGATGAAGCTTGTCCATTTTGTTGGGTAGGGAGCGTAGATTCACGAGGTGCATCGACGGGAACGCCAATCTGTATCCTTTCTTGCGGAGCTTAACTTGGATGGCGGCTCGCTTCCCTCTGTGGTGTCGCCTTCGCCTCCATGCGCCATAGACCGCAGTCGCTGCCCCGGTGACTAACTTGGGGGGTGGTGTTTGGGGGAGTGAGCAGATTTGCGAAAGTTGGTGAAAAAAAGTCCAGGGTAGACTCCCTGATGTTTAGCAAGTCTTCCCTTGCGTAATGTCTCCAAAGACGAACGAAAAACACAAAAACATAGACAATACTAGAGAGCCCGTAACGAGGCGTCCACACGGGTAGGCGCCATCTTAATGGTTTTTTCATTTATTCAGTGAAACCAACCAAAAAGTAATCGTGATAACAGTGCACACTGGCGGGGGTTAAAGAACTGTATCTGAGTTAATGACTCTTTTGCATAGATTACAGGGATGATTGGCAGATGCAGTGTGTTTTTGTGCTTGGTCGAGGAATTTTAACAGAAACCAAATGAATTTTAACAGAAACCAAATGCATTACCACAACTCTAGCAGCATTTGGGAACTTAGTGTAACAGTTCCAGATATTAGGGGGGAAAACAAATACATACATTAGGCTTTTCAACTTTTTACGCCAAGTACCACCTCAAAAAATACTTAGTTCTCCAAGTACCACCATCATGACCAATATTAAAATACAGCAACGTAGTTAGCAAAACTTACATTTTTGTTAGCCACTTAAGCATTATGCACAGTTTGAACACTGCATTTCAATAAAGGAAAATAACAATCTGTACTTTAATGATTAAATTAAAATCTACGTAAAAGTTATAAAACTTATATAGCGCTTCTCAAGAGACTCAAAGATGCTTTACCCTAATCAGATGACAATAACAGTAAGGTGAGTGTGCAAGAAGCCTGGGTGGCGGGTGCTGGTGTCAGCGATGCTGTCCACCGCAGTGGAATGCAGAAACGTCACGCCGGCCTCCGAGAGTCTAGCTGGTCGTGAGGGGACGCGGAAGGATCTTCTGTAGATGAGCTCGCTGCACGTATGTTCACAAGTCACAACCATGTGTTCAAGAGCTTGCTGAGAGAGAGAGAGAGAGGTGATAATTTAGCTTAAGTTTTTTTTTTTGGAAATCTCCCCACCTTTTCTAGTTTACAATACGTGACAACAACAACGCATAGTCGGTGAACGTGAACCTCTGGCATGGATCATTAACTGAATGAGGATGCGCTTGAATGATTTTGTGAAAAAGGACTGAACGATTTGGTTCACGAATCTTTTGAACAAACTGATTCTAATGATTCATTACACTCAAAAGAACTGACGTGCCCATCACTACTACACACAAAGACCTTTTGTCAACGAAGTTTTGAGTTTGTTTTATTCAATGATTTTGTACTTCACACATCCATTCTCCATTGGTTAGGAAAAAAAAACTTTGGAATTGCTCAATTGCTTTTGTCTGCTTTGGGATGCACTTGTTGGCTGAAGCGAACCCTAACATATTTCTATATTGCACACTGTTTACTTTTAACCACACAATCATCAAAATAAGGTAAGTACAACATTGTTTTGCGGCTGGAATCAATTAATTGCATTTCCATTCATTTCAATAGGAAACATTACCTTATTTCGGGCTACAAACGGGTCCATGGGACGAATTAAGTTCCTAACCCGAGGTTTCACTGTATTAAAAACCTGAGCCGGTTTGCCATCTTTGCCAATGTCTTGACTCCATTTTAAGCCACATGACAAACTATTTTCTGCTGCATTAATATTGTCTCAGGCGATTACGTTTCAAATAACAACCATGTTGGTTTATCAATATCATGTGCATATTTGTTGCTACAATCACGAATATTTGGGACTTTGATGTGAGTAATTGATAAATGCAGCCCTATGGGGGGCACAAGCCAGTGCAAACTGTAGGCCGGTCCCAAGCCCGTATAAATGCAGAGGGTTGTGTCAGGAAGGGCATCCGGCTTAAAACTTTGCCAAACAAATATGAGTGTCGTGGGTCGGTCGTGGCCCGGGTTAGCAACGTCCGCCAGCGGCGCCGTCAACCTGCAGGACGCCGTTGGAAATTCAGCTACAGTGGGTCGAAGTCGTCGAGAGGAGGATGCAGGAGATAGGCTTACATGGAAGTGCAGCGTGGCGTGTGACAACAAACTCAAGACAAAAAAATTGCCAGCATGTTGCAATGGAATTGTAGGTTAGGTGTTTAAGAAGTTGATCACAAGAGGGAAGAAGCTGTTGGAATGTCTGCTAGTTCTAGTTTGCATTGATCGGTAGCGCCTACCTGAGGGAAGGAGCTGGAATTTAATTTTCCCACATCCTGTCCTTCCCTTTTCTGTCCTCTCTTATCTGGTTCTTTTGGTTAGTTATAGCATGTCCTGGTGTCCGCCACACCCCATCTAGTGACATTACAAATGAAAGTTGGAATGTTACTTGTGCTCAAATATCTAGACTGTCTCACTTTTGTTCTGCTGTGGTTTTCACCCCGAGCCCCCATATCCACTCTATCCCTCTCTGTCCCCTAAAACTCTTTTCTGTCCGGCTGCGTTTTCAATATACATCAGAAAAATATTAAAAAATAAAAAATAAGCAGGGGGAGTATTTCAAACTCCCCTGTTGCACAGCAAAACTGTTCCAGCACAAAGGCATACAGATCCACCATTCTGCAAGGCCATGCAGTTGAACAGGACGGGTTTCTTCTTCTTTTCATTTCCTATCTCCTGCATCCTCCTCTCGAACACCAACTGCCCTCATGTCTTCCCTCAGGACATCCATCAACCTTCTCTTTGGTCTTCCTCTAGCTCTCTTGCCTGTCAGCTCCATCCTCACCATCCTTCTACCAATATACTCACTCTCTCTCCTCTGGACGTGTCCAAACCATCGAAGTCTGCTCTCTCTAACTTAGTCTCCAAAACATCGAACCTTAGCTGTCCCTCCGATGTCTCCAAAGTGTTCTGTCAATTGACTGTCTGTTGTCGTACTAGAGCGGCTGACAAAATTACCGGAGACATTCCTTAAATAAAGATGATTCTGATTCTGAAAAGGATGACGCGTTGTGGCGACCCCGAAAGGGACAAGCCGAAAGGAAAAGAAGAGGAAGATGTGAGTAATTGATACAACAACTTGGCTGGTGGCTAAAGCCACCTTTTCACACAGTTTTATCTGGGGTGTAACCCTATTCAGTTGAATCTGGGTTTTTCAGGAGGGGTCATTCAGTTTGTCACTACATTGTCTGCAGCCTCACTTGGGGATACAGCTCAGCCATAGACTACAAGATACTTATAAGCTTCACCTTGCAGAGCGAGGGGGAAATGGAGGAGGGGACCAGACAAAAAAGTTTGTGTCTTCCTTCCCGTGTGAGAATCCTAATTGTCCAGAGTTCTCATGTAGGTAGTGAATCTAACCACATTTTTGTTAATTGGTGTACACTCATGCAACTTGGTGCGTGGCCCTTTTGTTTTCTGACATTGTTCCGCTCTTCTGGCCAGGACATTTTTCCTTTCCAATATATATTATTTACGACTTTCCTCAAATGTGCATGCAAATACAGTTACTGTATAAACTTGTATCCTATTGCCTTTAGAGGGGACGCAGGATGAGAACATAAATGTACTGAATAAGTTAAAGTTAGCACATTTTTAAATAAAACAAAGCTAAGTGTAGCTCCTTAAAATAAAATAGTTCATGCACAAAATTGACAAATGCTCCAAATTAGACTTTTGAGGATTTACTCTAACTCATTAAATAAATGTTTTATACACTCTGACTTACTATTCATCTCAGTATTTAAGGCGGAATTTTGAAGTGTAGACTTTCAGAAAATGACACGATAAATACTTTGATTATTAATTCTATGAGGGAAACTATACTTTCCAATTTCTGGAGGAAGTACATGTGAATGTTGAAATGCTGAATGTAATCTATGGAACAATGTGGAATGATGTGGAATTACATGGAATGAAATGAAATGACATAGAATGAGCTGAATAGTTTGAAGTTGGAATGGTTTGAATCGGTCAAGAAACGTGGAAACAGGAGGGAATAATGTATAATGTGTCTCAATGCGGGAAAAATGCGGGTATTTTAATGTGGGAAAAGTGTAGAATTTGGGTGATGTGGAAAATGTTGGAATGTGGAAAATATTTTGGAATTGGAATGGTTTGAATCAATCAAGAAACGTAGAACCAGGAATGAACAATGTAGAATTTGTTATTAATGATAACTGCCACCTTAGGCAGTGGAGACCTTCAGAATGAACTGAAGGAAGTAAGTTAGAGGATTACAAAGGGATTTTAGAGTGGAATGTGCCAGCCACTGTAAGACATCTGGGTTTGGGAGGAAGATCACAGTTCTTCAGAACAATAGAAACCAAAAGCATGTATCCAAAGCACATAAGAATGGTTGAGAAGGAAACGTTTCTTTTAAACTGGTCGTCAGAGTCCTGATCTCAATCCCATCGAACAGTGACTCTCAAAGAGTGGTAAGGTACCACAAGCGGCACATGGGATCCCTCTAGGTGCATGCGAAAGAATCACCGAATTAAATGTTCTAACTGCACATAATCTTATGGTGGATTCAACACGTATTTTTATTTTATTTATTTATTTATTTATTTATTTTACTCCAGTACAGCACAATGTGTTCAGTAGTTTTTAACTTTTAAGTACGTTTGCATTAGTAATTTTATTTTCTAAAATGTAAAATTCTTTAAATTTTATTTTCACTTTTATGTGCAAAATATATTTTAATCGAATCATTATTTCAATACTTTTTTTAAATTTTCCTGTCTTTAAGCGCAGTATTAATGTTCAAAGTGCACATAATGTTACAGTATCTCACAAAATATTAAATATACTTTTTAGGAATAAAACATCGGCCTTGATTTTTGATAATCATTTGGGCCAACAACGCTACTGTATTTTAATGTTGGTCATTATGTTTGTACTTGGAGAGCCAAGTATTTTGGAGGTGGTACTTGGTGTAAAAAAAATGGAGAACCACTGCCGTAGAAAATGAAAATCCTTGGAAAAAGCTTAACTTTGCAATCGGTGAAAAGAAATCTTACAAGCATTCAAGAACAATAATACTTTGGGATTGGAAAAACTATCATCTGAAAGGTGCCAGAAGGTTATAGAGAACCCTGTGGTTGCTAAAGGGTGAACAATGCAATATTAAGGAAGGGTGCCTGTCCATGGTTATGTTGGCTACATTAACTACATTGATTACTACATTTGTTTTATCATTACTTTACGTAAAATTGGCTCATTTTCATTTATATCGGAAACTATTGGATACTTTATGCAAAAAAAATTAAGAATGCCGATGACAGTGGCCAGTGTTGCGTTGTTTCATTACAGGTTAGGAAGATGGGGCAACATGCTAACCACATTTCTTTTGTTAGTATGTTTACAAAACTTAGATTCATAGGCATGTCCTATTATATTACCCACCACATGAAGGATGGATTCTTTTAATATTATTAATAGTACAAAGCATGAATATGTTTTTGTGCCAAATCCTTTTGCCACCAGCTTACTGAAACATGGAGATGAATGCTTTGAGCCTGAGGCCTGCCCCTGTCTGTGGAAAGGAAAAGAGTATTACCCTGGTGACAAAGTGTCTTCCCCCTGCCATCAGTGGTATGTTTGTACAGTGTGTTATGACAATCCAGTATCTTCTTGAATAGGATGGAACTTGTTTCTCCATGTTTGCCTGTGTTTCTCTTATTTTATTTCACTGATTCTTCATCCATGTGCATCTATCTCAATGAAACAAAGCGGCAACAGTGTTGCTAAATTATAGTTTTCATTGACTTAGTAACCATCAGTTACTAAGTGATGAGATAGAACAGTGCAAGTGTTCACCTGATATCATGATTATATGATATCACAGATGAGAAAATGCAAAAAGAACCAAAAAGTCATACAAGAGCCCACTGTTTCCCAGCTGTTCATCAGTGGTGAAAGGAAACCTTCTCCCAGTGATCTCACTCTTTCTGCCCATTTCTTCTGCCCATTTGTAATCCAAGTAGAACATGATGATGACAGCCTAACAGTGCAATGAATGGTGATTCAGCCATTTGGTTATTCAGCTATGGAAAATTTACAAAAGGAGTGTCCAATAGACTGTCTCTGCAGTGCAGTGACAAGAAGTTGAACCTTTGATGTCTTTGTAGTGTTTGCCAGCATGGGACGTTCCAGTGTGTGTTTCGTCCATGTCCATCCATGTGCACAACATACGGAGATCGTCATTACAGCACTTTTGATGGCCTGCTCTTTGACTACGTTGGTGCTTGCCAAGTTTACCTTGTAAAGGTACAAAAAAATCTCCTTTTCAGTATTGGAGTTCAGTATATGTGATCGGATTAACCATACACCTTATTGCATTTTCCAATTTATTTTCTAGTCAATTTATGCTGTTAAAATCTTAACCATTACATATTCATTAACAAGATCACCTGGAGAGGGCATACCTCTGCCGAGGCTTAAACCCTTGTCTCTTGCAATGGCTTTAACTTTTATAATGACATGACAGTTTTTTTATTTGAGGTGGGGGGCGGGGGGGGGGGGGGGGTGGGGGGGGGGTGGGGGTCAAGAAGATATTCTGCGCCTCTTTAAAATTTACAGCTATGAAAAAAAAAAAAAAATAATGGACCTCCTGAAGGTGGGGCTCGAAGGCGAGCGCCTGGTGGCCGGGCCTGCACGCATGGGGCTCAGCTGGGCACAGCTCGAAAGGGTAACCTGGGTCCCCCTTCCCATGGGCTCACCACCTGTGGGAGGGGCCACAGGCGTTGGGTGCAAAGTGAGCTGGGCGGTGGCTGAAGGCAGAGACCTTGACGATCTGATCCCCGGCTACAGAAGCTTGCTCTTGGGACGTGGAATGTCACCTCTCTGGCAGGGAAGGAGCGCTAGCTGGTGTGCAAGGGCAAGATGTTCCCAGTAGATATAGTTGGGCTCGCTTCCACACACAACTTGGGCTCTGGTACCAGTCTTCTCGAGAGGGGTTGGACTCTCTTCCACTCTGGAGTTGCCCACGGTGAAATGTGCTGAGCAGGTGTGGGTATACTTATTGCCCCCCGGCTCGGTGTCTGTACATTGGTGTTCACCCCACTGGACGAGAGGGTAGCCTCCCTTCGCCTTTGGTTGGGGTAACGGGTCCTGACTGTTGTTTGTGTGTATGTACCAAACAGTAGTTCAGAGTACCCACCCTTTTTGGAGTCCTTGGAGGGGGTGCTGGAGAGTGTTCCCACTGGGGACTCCATCGTTCCTCCCCGATCAGAACCCGATGTGTGTTCTGTTATTGGACTTCTGTGCTCATCACGGATTGTCCATAACAAACATCATGTTCAAGCATAAGGGTGTCCATATGTGCACTTGGCACCAGGACACCCGAGGCTGCAGTTTGATGATCGACTTTGTGGTCGTGTCATCGGATTTGCAGCCGCATGTCTTGGACACTTGGGTGACGAGAGGGGCGGAGCCGTCAACTGATCACCACCTGGTGGTGAGTTGGCTCCGATGGTGGAGGAAGATGCCGGTCCGACGTGGCAGGCCCAGGTTCTGCTGGGAACGTCTGGCAGAATCCCCTGTCAGAAGGAGTTTCAACTCCCACTTCCGGTAGAACTTCACCCACGTTCCGGGGGAGGCGGGGGACATTGAGTACACCACCCTGGAGAGGTGTGCCGGGCACGTCCCACTGGGAGGAGACCTTGTGGACAACCCAGGACACGCTGGAGAGACCATGTCTCCCGGCTGGCCTGGGAACTTCTCGGGATCCCCTGGTAGACCTGGTTTAAGTGACTGTGGAGAGGGAAGGGAAGTCTGGGCTTCCCTATTAAAGTTACTTCCCTCGCGACCCGTCCTCGGATAAGCGGAATAAAATGGATGGATGGATAAAATTGACCTAAACAAATATTTCAGAGACTTGCATTTGAACATGTTGAATAAAACTTCCCTTGTAACATTGATAGTGTTTTCAAATGTAAAATAAAATCTGAACATCCCCATGTAATACTATTATTGCTTATAAACTAATGAATTATGATGCAACATTGGAAGAATATCTATACACCAGAAAAACAAATGTGAATCTATAAGTAATGTTGAGAGGAATTTTCACACATTGTGGAAGAGGCAATAATTTGAAGTTAAAAACTGAGCTAATTTGATGATACATAATTACAGTAAATTTCTGTGAAAAACACTTTTAGACCATAACATTAAAATAATCAAGTGAAAAACAGGAAGGTGGTAACTGAGCATGCCTTATATATGCTGTGCAATGTTCGAAAACCTTGAAATGTCGTACGTCAGGACCATCATAAACCGAGGGCGGCCTGTATTAGTATCCCTTGTATCGCACGATTGCACATCATACAGCCATTTTTCAGATAAGGCAGAGTTCTCTGCATTTTCTATATGACACATTCAGAGGTCAGATCTAATCAGACCTGAAAATAATTTGCAGATACAGAGTCATATGCTGTAGATACATTACAGGTTTGTTCTTTAGCTGTTTTGCGTACCCAGTCTTCCCATTGTGAGCCCAGCAAAATGGCTGTAAATTGCTTTTAAGCACAGACCGTATTCATGAATGAATATGAATAGTGTACATTTGAAACATAATCTATTAACACTCTGACAAAGTTTGTGTTTGGGGTTTTCTTTTCTCCTGCACAGAGCAGTGCTGATGTGATTCTCACTGTGACAGCAGAGAACATTGACTGTTTTGACAATGGCATAATCTGCAGGAAATCACTGTTGATCAACATTGGAAGATCCTTCATAACTTTTGACGATGACACCGGACAACCTGTAAGTCATCCATTCTAGTATAATAGATTCTAGTACTAGCGCATAATAAAGAGCTGAACACATCTTACAAGTTCTGCCCTGGTAATCAAACATATGAGCACAACTGTGTTATGTTCTCTCATTTACTAAATAAAAGTAGGGCTGAATTTCACAATAGGAGCAAGTAAATAGAGAGAGAAATTTATACGTGTTCAAATAAAGTGCTTCAGAAAAAGTTAGAATTTCTCCTTTTGTGTTAGGCATCGCCTTTCGGCTTGGCTCCTTCTTTACCGCAACTGACTGATACAAAGTCCGCATCACTGCAGGCGCTGCATCGATCCGCCGATCTGGTGAACCAGAAGGCGAAGCTCTCAATTTACTGGTCGATCTATGTTCCTACCCTCACCTATGGTCCCGGATACAAGCGGCCGAAATGAGTTTCCTCCGCAGGGTGTCCGGGCTCTCCCTTAGAGATAGGGTGAGAAGCTCGGTCATCCGGGAGTAGAGCCACTGCTCTTCCACATTGAGAGGAGCCAGATGAGGTTGCTGGAGCATCTGATTCGGATGCCTCCCGGATGCCTCCCTGGTGAGGTGTTCCGACCACGTCCCACCGTGACCCCGGGGATGACCCAGGAAACGCTGGAGAGAATACGTCTCTCGGCTGCCCTGTGAACGCCTCGGGATCCCCCCGGAAGAGCTGGATGAAGTGGCTTGGGAGAGGGAAGTCTGGGCGTCCCTGCTAAAGCTACTGCCCCGCAACCCGATCTCGGATAAGCGGTAGAAAATGGATGGATGGATGGTGTTTGGCATCTTGACACAACCAAACCTTTGTTTTGTTTCATTTTGACGTTTCACTAACTGTATATGCACTTTTAATAAGTCCTCCCAGTGGGAACTTCCATTGAGAAATAAAAACAAAAATGACACTGCCGTTCCATTTTAAGCGCCATTTGTTCCAAATGTTCTCTTGTTTTATTGGTAATTTTCTGATCTTTCGCCATCTTTTACTCAACTTACACCCTCATCTCTTTCTCCTTCCCCCCCGCTATATTTCTTCTTGTCTCTGTCTGGGCTGCATTCAGTCAGTTATTACTGTCTGAGATGCAGATTTGATTGGCTAAAGGGGGTGGCTGAACTCGCATCTGATTGTTCGGTATGGTTCGTCACTATCGTAAAGCCTGTATTGTTGCGCCGCTTTTAATAAAAGCGCCCTGTATGTCTTAAATCATAAACTTTCTTTTTTGCCTGTGGTCCACCAGTTAGTGACCTCTGTTTTAACCAATGTTGCCACAATCGAGTCAGCCAGAGTGAGCTGTTTAGCTCCTTAGCTCGCTAGCTAGTGAGCTCACGGGCTAGCAAACGTATTAAATAGTTAACTTTCCCTTCAGTGTCCCACTTGTGTGCATCTATGGAGCCAACATCGTTCCGCCAGCGGTTCACTTACCACAACAATGACAATTTATGGAAGTCTCTGTTGTATTTATGAACTGATAAGCCCACCCTACTCTTCCTCTGATTGGCTACTGGTGAGCACCAGGACAGAACTTATACTTTTAATGGCTAATGGTTCACTGAAACTGAAGCACTTCAGCAACACACACACATACGTAGGTAAGAAACGCTGTGTGTCTGTAGACGCAGATTGATCATGTTTTACACGTCCCTGCTCATTTTTGTGCATTTTAGACACAGGACACTCATCAAACGACATGAATACATGAATACAATTATGAATACAATGATAGAAACACAAACTGTCCATTTTGTGGCAAAATATGATTCTGTCAATTCCAATCACACTGTTACATTTAATACTATGTGTATTGTAGAACCCAACTAGTATCATAGGAATGAATCAGAAGATGGTCATCTGGCCTGCTGGCTACTTCACTGTGATTCATTTCCCAGAGGAGGATGTCACAATCCTGTGGGACCGGAAAACCACCATCCACATCCAGGTTGGACCCCGTTGGGAGGTATGTGGCATGCTCCACGTCAAAACACTTTGGTTTTTGCTTTCAGGGGAAAGGGGTGCTTATCAGTGTTTCCAAACAGAGAATGCGAGAGACTCATTGTCTACTTGACATCATATTGTCAATATAAATAGTACCTTTGGTAATTTGGGAGTTTCATGAATCTAGTTATACCAATATTAGGATATAATAAGGGTTGGGAGAGTTACTTAAAAATGTATTCCGATACAGTTACTCGTTACCTGTTAAGAAAATGTAGTCAGTAACGTAATCCAAGTACCACAATATTTAAATAATGTAACTATAATAGGCTCTAATATAATAAAGGAAATTCACCCATCCATCCATTTTCTACACTGCTTATCCTCACTAGGGTCATGGGTATGCTGGAGCCTATCCCAGCTAACTGCAGGCAGGAGTCTTTGCACACCCTGAACTGGTTGCAAAATAAATTCAATATCACTAAAATATATATTGATATATATTTTCACTTGTTCTGTAAATGTTTAATATGCATGTTTGTTGAATGCAAAGGTGGGAGGAACACATAACAAACACATTCAAATCCCAAACCTCAAAACTGTGAGACAGACGTACTTACTTTTTGTTCGCTGAAGTGTGTGTGATATATCGAGTGAAATGTGGAAAAAAAGGACTCACGACACGCTTTTTTAGAGGCAGCTTAACCCAGGGGCAGGGTGGCAATTAGGAGTTTTGGGACAACTCCCAAATGTCTGGTCCATTCCAGGCTGGGTACAGTGGGAAAATGGTAAAATATTAGACTTAGCAGACCATGCATTTGTTATGCAAATTATTTGGTATTAAAAATTAAGTATTAAAATTAAATACTTTAGTCCTTATTTATTGCAAGTATAATTGATTCCTTTTGTTGCTCACCATCAGAAAACTAACAAGTCTCTGTGACCTGACTATGATTTACACTATAAACAATTAAGGGATACCTACATATTATTTGATATTTGAACAAATGAGCGGGATTACTCTAAAAGAAAGCGGAAACCCTCAAAGAGGGTGTGTGTGTGTGTGTGTGGTTTATGGCATTTTTGTTTTTTTACATGTATTTGTGTATTAAGAACATAGCTCTTGTTATGATATTGTTATTATTAGCAGTAACAGCAGCATCTGGGGTGAAGGTCACTAGAAGACGGTAAGTTGGTTTGACCTGACTGATTTCCAACCTTTATGGAGCCAAGGCACATATTTTACAATTGAAAAACAAACAAACAAAGATGTCACAAAAAGTGGATAGATTAATTACTCTATGTACTTCCTGCCATCTAATAGAAAAGCATTAATTTCTTCTGTCTGTCACTATGCCTCACTGGCATAAAAAGATGAACAAACATACATCCATCCATCCATTTTCTGAGGCGCTTCTCCTCACTAGGGTTGCGGGCGTGTGGGAGCCTATCCCAGCTGTCATCGGGCAGGAGGCAGGGTGCACCCTGAACTGGTTGCCAGCCAATCGCAGGGCACATACAAACAAGCAACCAGTCACACTCACAGTCACACCTACGGGCAATTTAGAGTCTCCAATTAATGCATGTTTTTGGGATGTGTGAGGAAACCTACCCCTCCTTGAGCCATCACCTTATCGTTGTGGAGGGGTTTGTGTGTCCCAATGATCCTGGGAGCTAAGTTGTCTGGGGCTTTATGCCCCTGGCAGGGTCACCCATGGCAAACAGGTGCTAGGTGAGGGACCCCTTCCCATGGGCTCACCACCTGTGGGAGGGGCCGTAGGTGTCGGGTGCAGTGCGAGCTGGGCGGTGGCCGAAGGCAGGGACCTTGGCGATCCGATCCCCGGCTACAGAAGCTGGCTCGAGGGATGTGGAATGTCACCTCTCTGGCAGGGAAGGAGCCCGAGCTGGTGTGTGAGGTCGAGAAGTTCTGACTAGATATAGTCAGACTCGACTCCACACACAGCTTGGGTTCTGGTACCAGTCCTCTTGAGATGGGTTGGACTCTCTTCCACTCTGGAGTTGCCCAGGGTCAGAGGCGCCGAGCAGGTGTGAGTATACTTATTGATCCCTGGCTCGGCGCCTGTACATTGGGGTTCACCCCGGTGGACAAGAGGGTAGCCTCCCTCCGCCTTCGGGTGGGGGGGACGGGTCCTGACTATTGTTTGTGCCTATGCACCAAACAGAAGTTCAGAGGACCCACCCTTTTTGGAGTCCTTGGAGGGGGTGCTGGAGAGCGCTCCCGCTGGGTACTCCATCGTTCTGCTGAGGGCCTTCAATGCTCACATGGGCAATGACACTGAGACCTTTAAGGGTGTGATTGGTAGGAACGGCACCCCCAATCAGAACCCGAGCGGTGTTCTGTTATTGGACTTCTGTGCTCGTCACGGATTGTCCATAACGAACACCATGTTCAAGCATAAGGGTGTCCACACATGCACTTGGCACCAGGACACCCTAGGTTGCAGTTCGATGATCGACTTTGTGGTCGTGTCATCGGACTGCGGCCGCATGTCTTGGACACTCTGGTAAAGAGAGGGGCAGAGCTGTCAACTGATCACCACCTGGTGGTGAGTTGGCTCCAATGGGGTGGGGAAGATGCCGGTGGGACGTGGCAGGCCCAAACATATTGTGAGGGTCTGCTGGGAACATCTGGCGGAATCCCCTGTCAGAAGGAGTTTCAACTCCCACCCCCGCCAGAACTTTGCTCATGTTCCGGGGGAGGCGGGGGACATCGAGTCCGAGTGGACCATGTTCTGCGCCTCCATTGCTGAGGCGGCCGACCGGACCTGTGGCCGTAAGGTGGTTGGTGCCTGTTGTGGCGGCAATCCTCAAACCAGTTGGTGGACACCAACGGTGAGGGATGCCGTCAAGCTGAAGAAGGGGTCCTATCGGGCCTTTTTGGCATGTGGGACTCCTGAGGCAGCTGATGGGTACCGGCTGGCCAAGCGGAATGCAGCTTTGGTGGTCGCTGAAGCAAAAACTCGGGCATGGGAGGAGTTCGGCGCGGCCATGGAGAAAGACTTCCGGACGGCTTTGAGGAAATCCTGGTCCACCATCCGGCGTCTCAAGAGGGGGAAGCAGTGCACCATCAACACTGTGTATAGTGGGGATGGCGCACTGCTGACCTCGACTCGGGACGTTGTGAGCCAGTGGGGAGAATACTTCGAAGACCTCCTCAATTCCACCGACACGCCTTCCCATGAGGGAGCAGAGTCTGGGTTCTCTGAGGCGGGCTCTCCTATCTCTGGGGTTGAGGTCACCGAGGTGGTTAAAAAGCTCCTCGGTGGCAAGGCCCCGGGGGTGGATGAGATTCGCCTGGAGTTCCTCAAGGCTCTGGATGTTGTGGGGCTGTCCTGGTTGACACGCCTCTGCGACATCGCGTGGACTTCGGGGACAGTGTCTCTGGATTGGCAGACTGGGGTGGTGGTGCCCCTTTTTTAGAAGGGGGACTGGAGGGTGTGTTCCAACTACAGGGGGATCACACTCCTCAGCCTCCCAGGTAAGGTCTATTCAGGGGTGCTGGAGAGGAGGGTCCGTCGGGAAGTTGAATCTCAGATTCAGGAGGAGCAGTGTGGTTTTCGTCCTGGCCGTAGAACAATGGACAAGCTCTACACCCTTGGCAGGGTCCTTGAGGGTGCATGGGAGTTCGCCCAACCAGTCTTCATGTGTTTTGTGGACTTGGAGAAGGCGTTTGACCGTGTCCCTCGGGGGTGCTGTGGAGTGTGCTTCAGGAGTATGGGGTACCGAACCCCCTGATACGGGCTGTTCGGTCCCTGTACGACCGGAGTCAGTTTGGTCCGCATATCCGGCAGTAAGTTGGACTCGTTTCCGGTGAGGGTTGGACTCCGCCAAGGCTGCCCTTTGTCACCGATTCTGTTCATAACTTTTATGGACAGAATTTCTAGGCACAGCCGAGGCGTAGAGGGGGTCCGGTTTGGTGGCCTCAGTATTGCATCTCTGCTTTTGCTGATTATGTGGTTCTGTTGGCTTCATCAAGCCGTGACCTCCAACTCTCACTGGAGCAGTTCGCAGCCGAGTGTGAAGCGTCTGGGAGGAGAATCAGCACCTCTCCATCTGAGACCATGGTCCTCAGTCGGAAAAGGGTGGCGTGCCCTCTCCAGGTCGGGGATGAGATGCTGCCCCAAGTGGAGGAGTTCAAGTATCTTGGGGTCTTGTTCACAAGTGAGCGAAGAATGGAACGGGAGATCGACAGGCGGATCGGTGCAGTGTCTGCAGTGATGCGGACTTTGTATCGATCTGTTGTGGTAAAGAAGGAGCTAAGCCGAAAGGCAAAACTCTCGATTTACCGGTCGATCTACGTTCCTACCCTCACCTATGGTCACGAGCTGTGGGTCGTGACCAAAAGAACAGGATCCAGGATACAAGCGGCCGAAATGAGTTTCCTCCGCAGGGTGCCGGGCTCTCCCTTAGAGAGAAGGTGAGAAGCTCGGTCATCCGGGAGGATCTCAGAGTAGAGCCGCTGCTCCTTCACATCGAGAGGAGCCAGATGAGGTGGCTGGGGCATCTGATTTGGATGCCTCCCGGACGCCTCCCTGGTGAGGTGTTCCGGGCACGTCCCACCGGGAGGAGACCCTGGGGACGACCCAGGACACGCTGGAGAGACTACGTCCTTCGACTGGCCCGGGAACGCCTTGGGATCCCCCCGGAAGAGCTGGATGAAGTGGCTGGGGAGAGGGAAGTCTGGGCGTCCCTGCTAAAGCTACTGCCCCCGTGACCCGACCTCGGATAAGCGGTAGAAAATGGATGGATGGGAGGAAACCGGAGTGCCCGGAGAAAACCCATGCATGCACGGGGAGAACATGCAAACTCCACACAGGCAGGGCAAGGGATTGAACCTGGGTCCTTAGAACTGTGAGGCTGACGCTCTAACCAGTTGTCCACTGTGCCGCCAACAAACATAAGTTTGAATGAAGTGTATACAGCAAATGAACAAGTCATTTAAATAGACACATTCTGCCATCTTGTGAACGGTTATCTGTTTTTTAAACTCGCTGATCGGGGATCAGCCCCAAAAATCCTGATCGTGTACAGCCGAGTTGCTTGTTTACCTTATTGCTTAGAATTTTTAGTTTAGATTTAAAGGGTCTTGAAAAAGCTCTCCATGGCCAAACAAAGGTAAATGCTGTTCAATGTTGATGATGTTTTTCAGGGAAAGCTGAGTGGTCTATGTGGAAACTTTGATATGAAGACAGTGAATGAGATGCGCACACCCGACAACATCGATGCCACAATGCCACAAGAGTTTGGAAACAGTTGGATAGGAGCTGATGTGAGTCAAGGACCATGGTCATTGTGATCCATTTTACTACCTTATGAGGACAAATTATCATTATCATATAAATATCCTTAAAGGATGTTACTAATGTTACTTCACCATTTAAATGTTAATGTTTTCAGTGTGTGAATGGTCCAGATATGAGACACCCTTGCAGTCTGAGTCCACTCAGAGAGCCATTTGCCAAGCAGCAGTGTGCTGTCCTGCTCAGTGAGGTCTTCCAGGCCTGCCACCCAATGGTAAGAAGCAGTACAACATGGATTACATTACAGTGAAGCCCGGTGTAGCAAAAATCCTGAAGTAATTGACCCCCCGAAAAACTTTCTAATTGCCTGTAGGTGCCGCAAGATGGTGGCAAAGAAGTACTTTGGTCTATCTGACACTCATTAACTGACTTCAACATAGTTACTTGGTACCAAGATACCACAACATGGCTAGCACTACTAGCCACAAGATGGAAGCAAAGTAATATTTCTGTTTCTTTGGCCTGAGCACAAAACTGCAAATAGTTGCGTTTTCAGCGAATGACAGAGAATAGGTTCCCCCTCAAAAAACATTGAGCAAGTGACTGACAATGCTGAACTGTGATTATAAGGTGATAATGGGTAGAGACACATCCATCCATCCATTTTCTGAGCCGCAAGGGTCGCGGGCCTGCTGGAGCCTATCCCAGCTATCATCGGGTAGGAGGCGGGGTACACCCTGAACTGGTTGCCAGCCAATTGCAGGGCACATACAAACAAACAACCATTCGCACTCACATTCACACCTACGGGCAATTTAGAGTGTCCAATTAATGCATGTTTTGGGGATGTGGGAGGAAACCAGAGTACCAGGAGAAAACCCACGCAGGCACGGGGAGAACATGCAAACTCCAAACAGATGGGGTCGGGGATTGAACCCCGCTCCTCACAACTGTGAGGCCGACGCTCTAACCAGTCTGCTACCGTGCCGCCGGGTAGAGACCCTTTCCAAAAAATTCGAATATCATGGAAAAGTTTATTTATTTCCAGAATTCCATTCAAAAAGTTAATCTTTGATTGATTCTAGATTCAGGGCCCACAATTTAAAAAAATTCAAGTATTTATTTGTTTATTTTTACATAATTTGGGCTTCCATCTCATAAAACCCATGAAATCAGGAATTCAAAAAATTTGAATACTGTGAAGTCACCATTTACTTTTCAGTTTTTGTAGAAAAAAAAGAAAGAAAATAGGGTCACATTAAATCAATCAAAATATGGTACTTTCAAAACGATTTGTTAATCTTCAGTACTAGGTTGGGAATCCCTTTGCTTTAATCACTGCCTCGATGCGCCGTGGGATTGATGCAATCAGCCAGTGGCATAGCCTGGGAGTTATGGAAGCTCAGATTTCCTTGATGGTTGCTGTCAGTGCTTCTATGTTTTTGGGTCTGGTGCCCCTAATTTACAATCAATCCATCCATTTTCTTCCTCTTATCTGAGGTCGGGTCGCGGGGGCAATAGCTTTAACAGCGAAGCCCAGACTTCCCTCCCCCCAGCCACTTCATCCAGCTCTTCCGAGCGGATCCCGAGGCGTTCCCAGGCAAGCTAAGAGATGTAGTCTCTCCAGCGTGTCCTGGGTCGTCCCCGGGGTCTCCTCCCTGTGGGACGTGCCCGGAACACCTCACCAGGGAGGCGCCCAGGAAGCATACAAACAGATGCCCGAGCCACCTGATCTGGCTCCTCTCAATGCGGAGGAGCAGCGGCTCTACTCTGACCCCCTCCCGGATGACCGAGCTTCTCTAAGGGAGAGCCCGGACACTCTGCAGAGGAAACTGTCATTGCCCACGTGAGCTTTGAAGTCCCCCAGTAGAACGATGGAGTCCCCAGCGGGAGCGCTCTCCAGCACCCCCTCCAAGGACTCCAAAAAGGGTGGGTACTCTGAACTGCTGTTTGGTGCATAGACACAAACAACAGTCAGGACCAGTCCCCCCACCCGAAGGCGGAGGTAGGCTACCCTCTCGTCCACCAGGGTGAACCCCAACGTACAGGCACCGAGCCGGGGGGCAATAAGTATACCCACAGCTGCTCTGTGCCTCTCACCGTGGGCAACTCCAGAGTGGAAGAGAGTCCAACCCCTCTCAAGAGGACTGGTACCAGAGCCCAAGCCATGTGTAGAGGCGAGTCCGACTATATCTGGTCGGAACTTCTCAATCTCACACACCAGCTCGGGCTCCTTCCCTGCCAGAGAGGTGACATTCCATGTCCCTAGAGCCAGCTTCTGTAGCCGGAGATAGCATCGCCAAGGTCCCTGCCTTCGGCCACCGCCCGGCTCGCACTGTACCCGACCCCTATGGCCCCTCCCAGAGGTGGTGAGTGCATGTGAAGGGGGACCCACATTACCCTTTCAGTCTGTGCCTGGCCGGGCCCCATGAGTGCAAGCCCGGCCACCAGGTGCTCGCCTTTGAGCCCCACCTCCAGGCCTGGGGGGGCCCAGATGACCCCGTCCGGGCAAGGGAAACCTCGATTTTTCATCATGGGAGTCTTTTAGCACCCCATCCAAGGACTCCAAAAATGGGTGGGTACTCTGAACTGCTTTTTGGTACATCGGCACAAACAACAGTCTGTGCCCGGCCGCGCCCCGCCCCTCATTTTCCTCTTGATAATACCTCATAGATTCTCAATGGGGTTTAGATCCAGTGAGTTGGCTGCCCAGTCAAGCACTGTGATGGCATAGGTATCAAAACAGGTTTTGGTGCTGGAAGATGACATCTGAATGAAAGGCACACTTTACTTTCATCGGAAAAGAGGACCTTGGAGCACTGGCCAACAGTCCAGTCCTTCTTCTCCTTAGCCCAGTTGAGACACTTCCTACATTGGCTCAGAAGCGGCTTGACCCGAGGAACCCGACAGTTGTAGCCCAACTCGCGCATGCGTCAGAATGTGGTGGTTTTTGAAGCTGTGGCTCCCACCTCATTCCACTCTTTCTGGATCTCTGCTAGATTCTTGAATCTTCTCTGTTTGATAATCCGCTGAAGCCCACAATCATCTCTTTTGCTGGTGCATCTTCTCCTGCCACATTTTCTCCTTCCACTAGACTTTTCATTAATATGCTTGGACACAACACTCCGTGAACAGCCATCCTTCTTAGCTATGGACTTTTGTAGCTTACCCATCTTATGGGGGGTATCAATGATGGTCTTCTGGCCAGTTGTCAAGTCTGCAGTCTTCCCCATATTGAACCCAACTGAAGCAATTTAATGACACCTTGGGAAACCTGTGCAGGTGCTTTGAGTTTAGGAGATGATTAGTTTGTGACATTCAGTTTAAAACATTTATGGCCAGCAAAATTTGGACTGATTTCGTCACAGTATACTATTTTTTTTCCTCCTGATTTCGTGGGTTTTATGTGCTGGAAGGCCAAATTATGTAAAAATAAACAAATAAATACTTAGAATTGTTGAAACTGTGGGCCCGGAATCTATAATCTATGAAAGTTTAACTTTTTGAATGGAATTATGGAAATAAATAAACTTTTCCATGATATGTGATTTTTTTTTGGAAAGGGTCTGTCCATCCTACACTGGTCGCCAGTCAATCACAAACTCTCATTCACAAATATGGAGAATTTAGTCTTTAATTTAGCTAACATGAATGTTTTTTTTTAATGTGAGAGGAAGCCGTAATACTGAAGAAAACCCATCTAAGCACGGCGAGAACATGCAAACCCTGTACAGGAAGAGTTTAAAATCTGTTCTGTGAATAGACTGCTCAAAGTGATCCCTTTGCCCTCAGGTGGATGTTACCTGGTTCTACAGAAACTGCTTGGCAGACACTTGTGGCTGCAATCGGGGTGTTGACTGTGAATGTTTTTGCACTAGTGTAGCAGCGTACGCCCAACGGTGCTGTCACCAGGGTATTCCTGTCGATTGGCGCTCCCCATCTCTGTGCCGTAAGTTGAAATATTATGTGTGTGTTTTATATACATTTGTGTTTTATATACATATATATGTGTGTGTGTGTGTGTGTGCCCGAGGGAACACCATGTGTGTGTGGATATATATGTATATATATATATATATATGTATATATATATATGTATATATATATATATATATATATATATATATATATGTATATATATATGTATATATATATGTATATATATATGTATATATATATGTATATATATATATATATACATATATCGCTTTATCGTGGTTCACTTATTGCGGATTCAGCGCATTGCGGATTTTTTTTCATACTCATATTGTGCATAATTCGCCATATCATGGGATTGTGAGGGTATACTGTAATTTTTGGTGGTAAAATAAACACTTCCTAGCCTAAAACATTAAAATTGTAAAAATACAAAAACAAAAGGAAAAATCATAAAGACTAAAAGATGTTTAAGAGTCGAGAAAGTTTTTATAATAGTATGGTAGAGGTTCATAGGAATGCAGGGTAGATTAGGTCTAAAACACCCAGCACAGTACAAAGGTATTGTAAATAAATATTAAAAAAAGCTTCAAAATGTTTGAAAGTTCCACATTTCATCCAGAGCCACGAGGAATTAGTTTGCTTCCTAGTTCCAAATTCGTTGACAAAGATGAACAGCTTGTAAAAAAAAAAACTGTTACTGTACCAAATAATACTGTACCAAGTAATATTGTATATCTGTGACTCTGAAATACTTCAGTCCCAATCTGCCTGCATTGCGCCACAGCGCCAATAATCAACAGCGGCTAATTCTTGTGACAAATGCAATCTATTTTTGGACATATTGTTCTGTCCCGACAGTCCGTTTTATCCGATATCCCTTATATTGGGTTGTGTTTTATTGAGGTCCCACTGTATATTTATTAAGAAGCAGGTATCTTTTAGAAGTCATATTTATCTATATATATATATGTATATATATATATATATATATATATATATATAAAATGTATTCACGATAAAATGTTTCTTTTACACACTTTTATGACATGTATTGTGAGAATGAAGCACTTTGATTCTGCAACTGAAGACATTTATGTTATTACTGTATATGCACTTCTCTCTGCAGCATATGATTGTGAATTCTACAACAAAGGTATAGTAGCCTCTCCACTTTGTTGTTCCAAGTATAGTTCATGCTTATTTTCAGCTTCATGCTGTCATTCGTGAGTCTAATAGCGTAGGTCCAAGTGTTTTGGTTGCAAAAACAGTTTCTTTTTTCTCTGCTTTACTAGTTTATGAGGAAATTTTTAAAAGAGTGCATTGCTCCAGGCGGCACGGTGGGCGACTGGTTAGCACACCTACCTCACAGTTCTGAGGACCGGGGTTCAAATCCCGGCCCCGCCTGTGTGGAGTTTGCATCTTCTCCCCGTGCCTGCGTGGGTTTTCTCCCACATCCCAAAAACACGCAGGGTAGGTTAATTGAATACTCTAAATTGCCCCGAAGTGTGAATGATTGTTTGTTTATATGTGCCCTTCGATTGGCTGGTGACCAGTTCTGGGTGTACCCCGCCCTTCGCCCAAAGATAGCTGGGATAGGCTCCAGCACGCTCGCGACCCAAGTGCGGATAAGAGGATGAAGATGAATGAATGCATTTCTTCTCTTTAAGATCTAGCAGTATGATAGCTTCTACATTGCAAGCTTTAAGAGCACACAAAGCATAATGTGAACATGAATTAATCTGCCCCTTGTCTGAACCTGACACTGTGGAACAGGGTCAATCTTGACTCATTACACGAGTTGTCATTTTTCTATTGCTCTACATTTCAATCTAAATGCTCCCTACCCCTTTCCTCCCATGAATAACCTCACTAATGGTAAAGTATTTCTTCATGCTAAACCGTTTTTAAAATCCAATTGCAATCATTAGAAAAAAATCCAGCCACATTTCTTGTAAATGATGGTTCGTCACTAAGCTTCAGTGATGCATTTGACCATTCCTAATATTCATAATCTCTGCAATCATCCATCAGTGTCTGTGCTTGATTTAGACAATCAGTTTGACTTCTGAAGCAGAATAACATATTTTTAATGACCACAGCATGAACCACAGTCTTACAAAATGGTTATTTACAAAATGAAGCACATTTCATTTCAACAACCTGCAATAACACAGCTTCATTTCTACAGTTCTTGGTAAAGGCCCTTTTAGGTTGCTCCCCTTCAGAGAACGGACTTCGGTGCTTGTTGCCAGCATGACCAGCGGCTCAGTGTTTTTTAAGCGAGGAAATCTCAGTGACACCAATGGCACATTGTCACACTTTATGATGACACCAGGCCTGAGCAGAATCCGACCACATGGTGTGTTTCTCTTATTAGCTCTTCAGATTTCTGCTTTATGACTTGCCATTAATGGTTTGGATCAACAGTTCATTGCAAGAACTCACTCCTTGAATCATTTTTTAAGACAAGCACGATATTTGTTTTAATCTGTTGTATGGGTTCTCACCAACTTCCTCCCACACCCAAATCCATATATGTTCGTCAAAGATTCTAAATTGCCTATGTGAATGTGAGAGTGAATTGTTTTCTCTACATGTCAGTCTTGTGACTGACGGGTGATCAGTCCAGGGAGTACCCCATTCTCATCTTAAGTCAGCTGGGATTGGCTTTGCTTTTCTCATGACCTTGAATAGAATAAGTGGCATCGGTAATGATGGATATCCTTGAATATTTTAGTGTATGGCCTTCTTCGTTTTTAAGTTCCCGTCAGATTAAGTCTATTTTATTTTATTTTTTTAAACAACAGCATCAACAGTGTTTCCCCCGTTGGCCAGTATATATGACTGTATATACTGTATTTGTGTTGGCTTAGACTTATAACAGAAGAACATGTATATAAGAGGAGATTATGACAAATAAGATGTTCTTATATACTGTTTCCTGCCGCAAAATTCTCAAGAAACTGATGCCATGATGTTGATGACAGTGTAACTGTAACTGTCCATTGAGGATCATTCTATTTTATTTTATTTTTTCAATAGATACATCACGGATATCCTTTGAAGCAGCACACAGACCCAATCACTTTCTGTATGTGAGCCCCAGTGGCCAGTTGAAGCTGGTCAAGTGGGAGGAAAGCGAGGGATTCTGGGAACGAGCCACTTTTGTGCTACACAGGGACACGTGGGTCTCAGGATATGACTCCCTGGAATCCCACGCAAAGCCTGGATTCTTCTTACAGGCCACCCTCCCTCACCTCCACCTGCTCAAGTATCGTCACACAGACAGCTTCCGCAGGGCCACTCTTTTCAGACTCACAGGTATCGCTGACTGACCCGATACAGTAATCAAGTTCAGTTGAAAAACAAGGAAACTG
Source organism: Phycodurus eques (assembly GCF_024500275.1). NCBI lineage: Eukaryota > Metazoa > Chordata > Actinopteri > Syngnathiformes > Syngnathidae > Phycodurus > Phycodurus eques. The sequence goes on from NC_084526.1 coordinate 44,580,975, forward strand.
ATGGAAAAATGTGAGAAAGTGAAAGTTAATAAAATAAGTCACATTGGCACAGCACAAGCCACTGTGCAAGTAACAACAGTAGAAATAGCAGCTTAGAAAGAACAGTAATGATTTTTTTATTTTGTTAACTCAGTAGGGTTGCCAGTTCATACATTATTTATGAGATGATAGAAGTGAAGGTCAAGCTTATGTTGCAATTGTTGTAAGGTACTGGAGGTAAATTGTAATTGTAAATTGTTTCCCTTCCCGGGTATTTCAGGCTTCACTCAGCTGTCCGTGAAGGCTTGATGCCAGGGTTCAACTGGTATCAGTGCTCGTGGTTCTGTTGTCATTGCAGCTAAAAACAGAGCGGCATGTGTCTCCTTTGTAAAGTTTGTCAGATTACGCTTACCCTCGGCTCCCCTGCACCTTTGGCACCAAAATTGCAGCTGTTTTGTTGTTTTTTTCCCCTGTGCATATTAGCCCATATTATCCCTATTTTATCACAAGAAACTGTAAAACATGCATCTCTTGAGATACCTGCTAAGCTCGCTCACAGTGTATACACACATACACACACCAATATCAGAATTTGCACATTTGCATTTTAATGCGTTATCTTTATTTCATTGATGTTCATGCTTTTATTTAAAAAAAATCAGAAGGTGCTCACCATTTACTCAGTATTTGAGTAGTTTTTACACTGTACTTGTTACTCTTACTCAAATAATTTTTGGGAGGACTACTTTTTATTTTTACTCGTCACATTTTTGTCAAGTCGCAGTACTGTTACTTGAGTACAATATTTGGCTACTCTACCCACCTCTCCTCACTCACAAATGAGATCAAATATTCCAAGCCGATCCTTTGAGATGAAAACCAAAAGTCCAAAAACATAAGATCAAGGAAATAGTTGGTTACATTCAAAATCTCATTCGATGGTAAATGAAAATGAGAATCCATCCAAAACATGCTAAAAATGAAGTCCAATTCAAAAAGGAATATTTGATTGATCAGGTCGAGCAGCCTTCAGACGAGCTGCTGCTTCAAAAATTTGTATTAAGAATAGGTATGGGCTGAGAGGACAGCGGTCAAGGGCTGTCCCTAAGGTCGTTGCAAAACTCCTCTATTCAATTTTACCTAATCTTTGTCGAAGATTTTTCAAGCCATATTTTTAGAAGCACCCTCTGTAATCATCTTGTGTCTTACACAAGATAGATATGATAGCTTCTGCTGGACCTCAGTTGCTGACCGAGGGGAGAACAAGAGCACTAAAAGCAGAAGTTGTCGACTTATAATAGGACTGCCGTACCATGGGCTTTGGGCCAACCCTCTTGGCTTTACTTGGCCAATAAGAGCACTACAGAATCAGTCAGAACCAGTTCGCTCTATTTTAAGTTCTTAGTTTTAACAGAAGTTTCACTTACTCCTACAAGCTTTACTTTGGCCAATAAGAGCATTACCGAACCAGTCAGAACCAGTTCACTCTAGTTTCAACAGAAGTTTCACTTCCTCATACATCTCTTGTTTTTAGTACACAGCGTTACTATGGCGATGACTTCAGTAACCTATTTCCCAATACTCTCTCCCTTCTGCTCTGGGGAGCAAAAGCTCACATCTGATCAGTCTTTCCTAAAACATTATATCTATGCATAACATACTCATACATCAAACATCATTGAAGACATACAATATGACACAATGTACTCAGTAAATAACATTTCATTGCATTTTCCCGCTTATACAATGAAAAGGTCTAACTCGCATATCATAGTGTGGGTACAAATGATTGTGGGTTCTAGCCCTTAGTTACCATAAAGAATAATATATGATATGCCGCGAAAAGCTGTTACAGATTGCATTGAGCAAGCAAATGAGTATAAGACTGTATTGGCGTGTCTGTTTAAAAGACATGCCATCTGGTGAAGATTTATGGTACATCTGGTCAATCATAATAATAGTTTTCTGGACCTGTATCCGATCAGTAATTTAGGCATATTTTGTACCATCAATCATACACATCATTTATTACATTATGCCAAAACTTGACACACCCTCCTCAGATTCAAGTTCAGGACCCATACCCTGAGAATGAGGCTAAGCGTCAGGCATCAGAATCACATTCAGCATTCATCGCGGGTGACACTGGGTCAATTTGACAAATAGAAGAGAGGGTCAGTATGGGGTTAGGGGCAGGTTTTGGGGTGAGAGCTGGCCCTGGAGTTGCTTCTGGATCATGGCCAGGAGGAGGGTTTGGATTAAGGACAGCCGGAAAGGTTCCAAAGACCTCATCTCCGTCCTTGATGATCACACACTCATCGGCTCTTGTGGTTTCGTCGGGGTCATGGCCATCAGGCGTAGCCCTCTCACTGCTGTCCTCCTTTTGGGCTCCGGGAAGATGGCCAGATCAGATGGGGGAAAGACTCACCTTCAGGCAGATACAGACCGTTAGGCAGGAACCATCCACGGCCAGGATCACGATGGAAGCAGCACGCACCCCAGAAGGTGCTGACCCAGGCCCATCTCATATTAAACATCCTGCAAAGAACGCACCTAGGTATGCGTTTTGCCTAAAACAGAGTCCAACACAGTCCTAGACATGAAAAAAGTAAAATACAAAAAGAAACTGAGCAAAAATCCCATCTGGCCTATCTAATTCATCCCTCTTTATCCATTTGCTATACTAAAGTTTTAGAGGGTGGCAAAGGTTGTTCCTTAGCCTTACATTTACGAGATCCAGTCCTGATTTGATCACTGAGCACAACCGCCTGACCTTTAGACCTCCCTCCCTTTGTGGTAGGGGCAAAGTAAAAAAGGCAGCGTATATCATGAACAAGGTTACTTGGGCCATTAGAGTAACAAATTCATACCACAGTAGAAGGGCAATGACTCCCCAATTTACTCCCCATCTTACAAGTTTGGCAGTTCGAAATATCCACATTCTCCAAGATCGTGGTTGTAACTGAGAGACTAGGCACATGATACACAGTGCAGTTATAACTGCCTGTTGGATTTATCTTGCCCAACATTATAAAAAATAGACACAAAAGGAATGAAGACGCTGGTTTCTTTTTCTCATGAGGAGGGCGCATGGGAGATTGTTCAGGTGACAGCCTCTCAACACGCTCTAAACAATCTCTCCCGTCGCTCCTGCATTTATTTGAAAATAAGGAGGTTTCTAAGTTTACAAGACATAACGTACGAAGCTACAAGACACAACACACTAAGGGGTAGGGTTTCAAGGTGAAAACATGGCACCTGCCACGTCCCGGCCACGTCCTTCTCTCAGATGATTCCTGCTGAGTCATCTTCTTGAAGGCGAGACATCTTTCTTTCTAAACATTGTCCATAATACTAATGCAAGCTAAGCAAATAAATGATAACTTCTACAATATATCTAACATTTCCCTCCTGTTTATCATGTATTTGCACAAATTCTCATATCATCTTACAGTCACTTCATTTCGATTTTTTAACTGTAGAATCATTTTTATGAAACAAATACATTTATACTCAAGTAAATTTGTCATACATGAATGTTGTAGTTTAAACATCGTAATCATCTGAATCAGGAAACAAATCAGTTAAAGCAAAATCATCATCATCATCATTATCTTTATCATCAAACAGTAATGGATACATCAGCTCCATACGGTTCTCCATGGGGGTTATGGCTGTGGTGATTAATTTACTGATTAAAGCCCGAATGCATGGAATACAACAACATCCACGAAATGTCAGAATGGCTGCAAAAACAGCAATTGATATCAATATTGGTGAAATTAGGGTTTTATATTTACCATAAACGTCCATCCAGCTGTCCCACAAGGAGTGTTGATTGAGGGTCCGTAGACCATCGATGGCTCTGGTCAAGCTGCCATCTGAAGCACTATTGTTTGTTCTCCAAACATACCGCAAACACCTCCCTCTCTTGCGAGGAGCGTGTCGACAGCTATGCGGTTTTGGAACGTCCTTGAAGAGGTAGCTTTGAGCTGCTCATGCACAGCTTCCAACCCACTCTGAGTCCAATTTCCTAATCTCTGTACATTGAAGTGGATATAGTTTATCCCATCAACATTTTTATTAATCGTACACCACCAGCATATGAAGTCCTCCTGCAACTTGGTCAGCTAATTTGTATTGATTAGGAACCCCAGGAGGAACACCTATGGCGTTGATGTATATTTTATATTGGATAATTTTGCCTCTGCCAGGATAAATCTATTTTTTGTCTATGTTCTAGATTGGACAAAAACATTGGTGCCCTTTCCATTAAATCTTGAACAGGCATAGGGTATACTGACACGTGCAATATCAAAGTGATAATAGCGCACAATCCAGATATATCTTGAGGTCATCTATCAAACCAGATGTCGCTCCGTGATACTGGCATAAAATTTGGTCCGACTTTTAAGGTTACTTTACACTGTGTGTCGTTAAGTGGTCCAATTTTTTTTTCCTTTACTAATCATGTTTATACAAGTGAGATTATTTGGTGCTACTAAAATAGAAAACATCGGTTTGTGTTTATCTGCTTCTGTTACGGGATATGTAGGATCCCATGATTTACACCTCTCAGTTGGTACAGTAGCGTTCATTAATGGAATAATACAATCTTGTGATAATTGTGCCGGAACTATGCGCAACAAAGGCCTGGGATCCATGCAAACCACACAATCTTTTCTCGCTACATTTGCTGCTTGTTCCACCAATAGTAACCAATTGTTATTTTGTCCTGAAACTCCTGTGACTACAAGGAACCAATCATCAGTAGTTATGTTATTAACCATTAAAATGTGTTCACTTTTCTTTGAAGTTTTTTAATGGCATTTCTGGTTCAACACGGTTGCCATAACACAATGCTACTCGGAAGTGGGGATCTTTTCCGCCAGAATATGCCCACAAACTCATCATCAAACACACTGGGTGACTTGATTTGTATTTCAATATTAAACTATGGGCCGTTTTGCTTATGTTAAACTTCTTTCTATATTCTTTTGCTATTTTTTGTGACCAACTGGAACAATCATAACCTGTTTCACCAATCCCCAATTCTGCCCATTCTCTTGAGCATCATTGGTGAGAGCCGCATATGGAATTATGATTAAAGTATCTTGATTTTGGGGGGCACAAAATATTAAACTTTTGCCGCATTTGGAGGTCATGCCCACAGTTCTGATCATCAACTGTACTCCTTTTGATACGAGTTAATGCTTCCAAATTTTTTATTATTGGGTAGGTCATATTGGTCCAGTTGGTAGGTGATTTCCTATCTAAAAAATGCGTTGTATCATTTAGGGTGGGACGTCTCATGTACCACAAAACAAAATCAACACTATAGTAACCAAAGTTGCTATGTAACAACTCATCGAATCTCGTAACCAACGCGGGTGTGCCATTCTGCTGAGTTCTCACTAAACGGGTCGGTGTCTTTTTTCTTCACTGACCAGCAAGCGTTTTCAGAATCTCCACATCTGCTCCCGCTCCGTTATCAGACTTTTGCTCACCTTCCCTATTTGAGTACTCAGCTGAAATGACTCTTTTACAGTGTGTTAAATTAACCCATGTGTTTCTTTCTGCTATTTTTTATTGTCCCATTCATTCTTTCCATTGGACCTACACTCTGAAGGTGGTAAGCACAATGGTTTTTCAAATTGATGTGGAACATGGTTCCTATTTTATTGATTATTTGATTTACAAAATGAGTCCCATTATCGCTGTAAATGGTTTCAGGTATGCCATATTTTGGAATGATGTCTTTACATAGTGCTTTTGCCACCGTCAGAGCATCAGGTGATTTTATTGAGAATAATTCGATCCATTTAGAAAATGCATCTATGATAACCAAACAATACTTTTTTCCTTCACTTTGGTTTAATTCAATATTCCTCTCCTGGGCCTCAAATTGCCTTGTGGATTATACCTAGCACAAATCATACATGCTCTACAAATTATTATTATTATTATTTTTTAATAAGAATTAAAACCATAAGTTGTATAATATTGATTTATCTGTCTTACCATCCCTCCTGTTGAGACATGTGACACAGCATGGCTCAATATAGCAGCCCATTTGAATAGGCTTTTTTTTTTTTTCTCTTTGCTAATGTAAATTTCATTTTGTAGTTTTGCACTTTGAATTGCGTTCTTGTTGTGGAACCCTCTTACTGGCTATCAGTATAGATTGTACCATCTTTATTTATTTTTAGTTTGCATGCCTCGGTTAATGCTACTAATTCAGCAGTTTGTTCGGCCAATTCCTGACAATCATGCCGCGTGCCTTCATCAGGTAAGGGTGTTAGTGTGGCTGGATTTAAGGTTGTGCATCGCTCAACAGTCAAATGTGGTTGTGACAGCAAGATGGCCATGCAAGATAAATATCTTGCAGGTGTTAAAAACGCCATATTGGTTTGCAATAGGAGAGCAGACACTGTATGTGGGACCTTAAGAGTTAATGGATGAAATAACACAATCGTGGAACTGCTCTCTATTGCCATCGAAGGTGCCACAACTGCTCCGACACAATGCAATAATGCACACGTCACGTTGTCCAATTTAGTCAAAAAATAAGCCCATAGTCTTAGCATATCACCGTATTGTTGTGTAAGTACGGAGGTCATGTCATAGCTTTTACAATCTACCATTTAAATGAATGTTTTATCATTAAATTTGGAAGGCTGCGCGCAGCACTGGACACCAAATGTTGTTTAATGTCACAGAAGGTCTTTTCCGCCTCTGTATTCCATAGAACAGGTGATGTCATTTTAAGGTTTGCTTCATACATCAATTTTGACAATGGTGCAATAATTTCTGCATAGTTTTGAATCCATGCTCTCCAATAATTTGTCAGGCCTAAAAATGACATCATATGTTTCTTTGTTTGTGGTTTAGGGTTTTTTAAAATTGTAGCTTTTCTGTCTTCTAATATAGTCCTTCCTCCCACACTTAGAATATGTCCTAGATATTTGACTTGTTTTTTACACCATTGCAATTTATTTTTGTTAACTTTATGTCCCTCCTCTGCTAGATGACGCAGTAAGGCTAATGAATCTTTGCATGTCGCTCCCTCCTGGGGGAGTGAATTTAGACATGCTTGTTATTATTACTTGTGAATAAATGGTTGGACTTTCACAGTAACCTTGTGGTAATCTAGTAAATATATATTTTCTCCCTCAAATTTAAATGCAAACCAAATTTGACTGTTCTTTTCTATTGGTATAGAAAAGAAAGCATTGCTTATGTCAATATTTCTTCATCAATTTCAGTGAGGATCATTTGGTCCAATCATACAGGATGCATGTGTCTCCCTTCATCAGCCTGCGTTGTCCGAAACATCGCATTTCTGATTAGACCAGTTGACGCACTGTATTCCAGTTTGTTTTCTATTTGTCGCCAATCATTTGTCTCCTATCCTTGTTTCAGTAATGTTCCCACATGTTTCCATTGTGACCTATAATCTTTGCACAATGTAATACGTGGGACACTTGTATTTTTACACAGTTCCTTTAATTTGTCCAGTAAAATAATTCCTGCCGCGACTTTTGCTTCATTGTCTGAGTACAGATAATCTACAGTAATTTTATCAGGTGTCGCATGTCGTAACTTGTTTTCATCTACTGGGTCTTGCTTTGGGCGTGTTTTTGTACCACAGTGTTATATGCAGCTCATTATTGTTTTTCTTTTGTTTTTTTATCTTCTATTTGTGTGATAAGCTGCAAGGCTGCAGACAACAGGGCCTCTCCCATGTTTAACGGTGGTTTGTCTGGGATATCGATTGTATAATAGAATGTACTCTCTCTGTTTTCTAGTGTCATATAGAGGTTGTCTCTTTTTAATTCATGTTTTCGTTTCACTACAATATTTTCATTTGAAGATGGAATGAGTATAAATCCTAGTTGGAATAAGCCATCTCTTCCCAACAAATTCACAGGGCACTCCGGGACTTCGAAAATTGGCATTTTACAAGTTCTCCCCTGAGGGAGAACTCTCTCTAATCCACACAGGCTCAAGTTCAAGTTCCATGGCAAAAGTAATTTGCCTATTTGTAAATTTAACTATTGCCTTATGTCCCGATAGTTTGGAACCTGGGATCTTTTCCCTACATGCTTTTGTATCGCAAGGAAATTTAATTTCTTTCCCATTTATTGACAAGGTTATTTCAGGTTTTTTTTTGTGTCCAAACTCAGAATGTCCTGTAAATTGAAATCCACTTCCTCATTCTCTGTAATAATTAAACAAGAGGATTTGTTGAGTTGGGAATCAGGTTGGCTTAGTCATGCGGTTGTTTGTCCGTATTCTCTGTTATTTTTCTTAGGGCAGTTACGTGCGATGTGGCCTTTATCGCCACAGCACCAACAGATGGTATTATCATAACATTTTCGACCATATCTTACCCTGCCGCGTCCTCTAAAATTATCTCCCTCTTTGCCTCGATAGTATTTCTTTTTCTCCTCTCCTTTTTCTCTTTTAGACGCCATGTTTAGCCAAAAAGTAAGTCGTCAAATCCATCTTTTTCCATTTGTGATATATTATTTTTGTGTCGACCCTCTATTTCATTTCGAAGTTGAACTAATTTTTGCGAATTTAGCTAGCCAGCGAAACCGTATTTGGTTATCCGCGTGTTTAAATGTTTTATTTTGGAAGGGTTTTGAAGTTGTACACATTTCCAATCTTTACACGTCAGGCTTTCTGTTGGATTCGTTTTATTGTTATTGTTTCCCATTTTTGTGAATTTGGAAGTCAGTTTATTCGCACCTAATACTGACTTTATTCAAAAAATGACTGGGTGACAATGAATGTCTGAGTTATGGTAAACCTCAACCTTCTACCCCAAATGGGGCGGAGGATTCTTGCCTCTGCTTCCAAACTCAGTTGTCACTTACAATCCAGTCTCTTACATCCATACTTATACACACACACACGATATTAGTAACGTTTTAACAAACACACGAAAACATGGAAACACGGAAACACAAAGGCACGGAATTTTAAGTACGTCTATGACTCCGCCGTCCTTTATTTATTTATTTATTTTTTTAATTTTAACACGGAATTTTAGCACGTATCGGACTCCGCCGTCCATGCGGAATTTGTCGGACTCCGCCGTCCATCAGTTACTTGCCAGTGACTAGTATTACACAAGGTTTATTTCGCCGCAGACTTCTTTGTCGCGCGATACATTCACTCTTTAAAAAATTAAAAAAAAATTTAACTCACCAGTCGTCTTCAATCCTGTGGATTGTCGTCAACCTTCAGATCCCAGTTGAGGAGTACGAAGACCAGTCCCGGAAAGGGTCTCAATTGCCGTGGCCACGGTCTCTTAACTGGGTGTCGGCTCCACAACTGGAATCCTCGGGTGTGTTGACATCCGGCTCGAAGGACCAATTTAATGTTGGATTTATCTTGCCCAACATTATAAAAAATAGACACAAAAGGAATGAAGACGCTGGTTTCTTTTTCTCATGAGGAGGGCGCATGGGAGATTGTTCAGATTACAGCCTCTCAACATGCTCAAAACAATCTCTCCCGTCGCTCCTGCATTTATTTGAAAATAGGGAGGTTTCTAAGTTTACAAGACATAACGTACTAAGCTACAAGACACAACACACTAAGGGTAGGGTTTCAAGGTGAAAACATGGCACCTGCCACGTCCCGGCCACGTCCTTCTCTCAGATGATTCCTGCTGAGTCATCTTCTTGAAGGCGAGACATCTTTCTTTCTAAACATTGTCCATAATACTAATGCAAGCTAAGCAAATAAATGATAACTTCTACAATATATCTAACACTGCCCCATATAGCATCTGATAACTTAATGGCACCTACATCAATGGCTGCCCATAATACAATCAAAACAGTTTCAGCTATGCCTTTAGGAGTTGACTTGTTAATGTTTATTCGCCCATGTATGTAGACCAAAAAGTGGCCCAATTCCAATGTATAAATGTTAAAGTAAAACCGCAAAGTCAGTGTCTTAACAACAGATACTACAAAAACGGGCACATGGGTTGGTGAGGGTCCCAACGTCCAGTACAACCGTAGCATACCCAGGTTAGATACAGACACCAATATTATGTTTCACTCACATCAGAATCAGAATCATCTTTATTTGCCAAGTATGTCCAAAAAACACACAAGGAATTTGTCTCCAGCAGTTGGAGCCGCTCTCGTACGACAACAGACAGTCAATTGACAGAGAACACTTTGAGACATAAAGACATTGACAAAAAAACAGTCACTGAGCAATAAAGGGTTAATCTGGTAATGCCAGTACATTTTTTGTTTTTGTTTTTTTGGGACAATTGTACAAAGATGCAGTCCTCTAGCACTTAAAGCAGTTTGAATGACTAATATAGCAATATTCCGGTGCAGTGACCATTGTGCAAAGGGCGCAGAGACTTCACGGAGTGTATGCAGTTTAAAGTGACAAGTAGTGCGATAATCTGGGACAATGTTGATTGTGCAAATGTTGCAGATACTCCACAGTCAGTGTGCAAATGGACCAGATGCTACTCTGGCATGAGTGGCCAGTATTGGTCAACAACACGGGCAGAAGCATGCGGCCATGCCCCGAAACCACGCTTTGGTGCGTGTGGGGTAGCTTGTGGATAAAAAAGATCTGTCCAGAAGGAAGTGCGATACAAGTCTTCTCTGAGCCCGTGACGAACACCGTCACCAAGGCGCTTCGGCCACCCTACCTTTGCTTTTTGTCTGTTTTTGCCTTCTTTTTTTTATTCCTTCCTTTTCCGTTGGATACACCTGTTCGGCGACCCAGCCCAGCCACCTGGAAGACTGACCAGCTGGTCTAAATTCTATCCTACGCAACATAAGTGCAGCCTGCTATTCCTAGGTACAAATTGGTGCATAATTGAATTATCACAACGGTAACAGAAATTCGCAGCTTCGCATAGCTCCCCGCACATTCTCATTCCAAGCTTATCCCACAAATTCAGCCTTCTTTAAGAATGTTTAACTGTACCTTGTTTTTTGTTGTTGTCTCTCTGCATTGTTTCCCTGTAGTTTCCCCTTTTAGAGATAATTAAATTTTCTATAAAATCCCACTTCCTGTCATGCTTTGTGTGTGCTTGAGTCTAATAGTAAAGCCGCTGAAATCGAGGACTCGTATTTCATTCCTGAAGCAACCTTCAGATTATGAGACAGAGGTTTTTCGTCACTTTTCCTAAAATCTACGAATATAAAAAGAGACGTGGTGCTCCTTTACGAGACAAAGAGTTTGATTCTAACGTTAAACGCCAATCGGATGTATTCTTTGGCGTATTCTTTGTCCAAAATTAATTGTCCTTATCCCAAACCAATATACTCTACACAGGTGAGATTAAAGCAGTGCCAACAGGGCTGCCATCTTGGGTACTGGTTCACGCAGGTATTGTTTATCGGTTGACCAGGATACCTTTTTGGGCCATTCCATAATCTACTTCGAAAAAACGGGTACCTTCATCACTATAGTGCTTAACCATCTTCTGGACTTCTTTCTCCAGCACCATGATGCCTATCACTGAAGTATCCTTCTCATTGTCCATAAACTGTTTTGCCTTCCATATTAAGGATCCCAGTCCTTCTTTCTGGATAACTTGTTCAATATTGGTCTTCTCTTTCAGTAATGTCAGGCCAGTCCCGTCGTTAAGTCTTAGTCCTTTCTGTATTTGGTGATTCCATTGTTTTTTTTTTAAGGCTCGGTCTTGCATTTTCAACTGTCCAGTTAACTTTTATGGAGCGTCAGCTCGGCTCCCAGCAGGTCTCGCCATATTCTTTAGCGGTTCCATGTCTCACTGGGACTACGTCGAGAATTTGAGGTTCGTACATGCCTTCAAAGTTAGCTTCTTCAAAGTCGCCTATTATTATTGTAAGTAATTGTAAGTAGTAATGTTACCTTGAGCCATGGGTTCTTAGGGAGTTGTACTTGTACATCCAGAGGTCTCATAGGGATGTAGGGGTCACATCGGCTACAGGAACAGGGGCCTGGTCCTTCCTTATAAACCAGGTCCGGGATCTAGGTTGGGTGTGTCCCCATAAAGGAAGGGTCATGTTGTTCGGATATTGGAGTCAAGTACAGGGTGTTGTCTTGTGGGACTTCTGGACTCAGGCAATCACTCGGGAGAATGTAGTGGGGCTCGTCACACTGTTCTTCAACTGCAGGCGGCTCTCTGATTACCTCCAAAGGGAGCTCGTTGTCGTAGACCGGTTTGGCTGAGGAGTCACACCACACATATGGTGATTGCAGTGCATAGTTCCGCAACTGAGTGCTCGCTGTTGCCGACGAGTCGCCCAGGGACGAAGACATCCTCATTCGTTCTTCTCTCTGATGAGCACGAGTGGCCCTCTCAGGGGGAAGTAGTCTGTACAAGTCTCCTCTCACATCTTTTAACATTCGATTCAACCCTCGCCACACCCACTTCCAGGTGGTCACAATCCACTGAGGGGGGGTGCGGGGGGTGCGCTGGTCCTGCAATTAACCATCCTGCTTTGAGCCACTACCTATTTTCCCTGGGTAGGGGAAACAGGTTGCGCAGGCACGTCCCTAGAGCTTATCTGCCTAGGAACAACTTGTATTACTTCTTCATAGAGCGGGCTTTGCTCATCATTTAGCAATGCTGTGAACCTATACCAACCCAATCGCCCATATATGTGATTGCCTATACATTTTCCTATACATATGATTCCCTATACATTCCCCTTTGGAGTCAAAGGGGAATTCCCATTCCCCTTTGACTCCAAACATCATATTTCTTGTAGCAAACCCTCAGTGACATTTTAGTATTTTTAATAAACATCTTTTTGGGTCCGTTATTCTTAATTCTGGAGATCGGTACATGCCATAAGTGGTGGTCCAAATCAAAAAGTAATTCTACGTGATCTCCACATATTCATCCCGGACAGAGTAAAAATAATTCCTACCTTATCTTGAATTGCATACCTTGGAGTATATGGGAGATATACCTGGGGTGCAGGGGGGTTTGGACAGATGCCTCTATTAAGACAAACAAAGACACCACCGCCTCGTCGAAAAAGAGAAGAGGAAGAACCAATATGGTGCCCCTGGATCCTCAACTGCTGCAACATGTGCTTTCATCATGCAGTCAGTACATTCATAAAGTCCTTGCATGGCTGTCTTTTCTAAGTTGCTGTTGCACAGCCATCACTTTGTATTAGTCCAATAGTCGGTGGATTATTTTTCTTTACCAGCTGTAAATATAATCTCTCACAGGATAAGTCTTTGTCTGTCCTCATTCAATACATTTTGGTCGGTAGTAAAACCAAACATATCACCGTAGTCCGTCGATAATCTTACCTTTGCAGTCTAGTTTTGGGGAAGAGGTTTGTTGTCTTCGTCCTCGGGTTGGTTCCACAGGGAGGCCAGTACTCTCATAACTCTCATGCGCCTCTTGTTGCCGTTGCTCTGCTGCACGCTCTTCTGCTGCCTCTGAGAGTACCTCCAGTAAGTTAAATCTTGGGGGAGGTGCAACTTGATTGTCCATACCCTCCGATTTTATCGTTATGTTCTGCCATTCTACTCCCTGGGAAAGTGTTGTCGTCGTAGCCTTGGGGGCTGGCATCACGTCAGTAGGCTCCTGCTTTTGAGCATCGATGCGATCGCCTCCACCAATTCTGTTCCCTGGTTGCAGAGACTGAACTGGCTGGGGCATCACTTCTGTGTCCACTCCAACAGCATACAGTCCACTGTAGGAAACCATGGCCATGTTCACTCTAACTTTCACATAGACCATCACTCAAAGGTCAAATGGAGTGATCAATTGTGTAGCGTATATTAGTCAAATACAAATGTAATTAATTTAAGAGAAAAGAACAAACCGGAAGCAACGCTTGCGTTACTTCCGGTTTACCGTAATTTTAAGTTTAATTGTTCAAATCAAACTAATTTTACCTATTAAAGGGGGGCCACGTCACTTTTTACGTGGGGTAAAATGTAGGGAAATTGACGAGAAACCTTTTTATCAGTCTCGGAAGCCAAGTCTGTTCCGTCCCGGCTTTCGCGGTTACCGAGCCATGTGCCCCAATAAAGAAAGGGCAAAAGGGGGATGGGTGTCCCACGGCCAGCCCAGCTGACGAGCTGCCAGCAAGACGAGAGAAAAAACGCAAGAGCCCGAAAACACATGAGCGCCAGGGTTAAGTACCCCAGGGGCGTGTCGAAGAGGCACGGAGAAGACCACACCCATCAGCTTGAATCTTGTCTACAAATTTGATAAAATTGGTTTAAAATCATATATTAATATAAAATAACCTCAACTTGGTACTCTCTGTACTCACAGGTCTAGCACAGGGTATGTGTTGCTGGGAGTCAAATCAAGACAAACAATTCTCAAAATCTCACAGCTACGTTTGTAAAGTTGATACAATGACTCAGACATCAAGGCATACATTTGGAATAATTCTGCAGAGTTCTTGAAATATAAAAACAGACATTTTTCCTTTGTTAAACATCAAATGAGAGTCAGCCCGGTCGACTTTGCAGTTCCTCTCGACGCCTGCGGGTGGTGCCTTGCACGGACGTAGTTTGTTGCTGTATTTGCATCCCATTGTCGATTGGTCCCTTTTTGGCCTGTTGTGAGTTCAAACGAAGAAAGGACTCTTTGATTACTGTAAACCAAGATTTCGAGGGGACCTGCTAATTACTTTTTTCTCACAGCAGGACGGCTTCGAAGGCTGCAGTTTATCAAACCGTGGGGAACCACTGTGTCACCTCCGTTTGCGGGGAGCATGTACGTACAATTACGTTGAACTGACCATTGGAACCATAGAAAATACAGATTTTTTTTTTAATTCAAACTGTCTCTCAAAATAGTCCAATGCTGTGGTAAAACGAAACAAGTTGCATCCCCTTAATGGGGTTTCCTTTGGGGCTGCCGGCAACTGTTCAAGGGCCATGTCCGCCCTGTCACTCATTTGTGTGATTACCTCAGCCCAGGTGAATCGTTGCCACATCTTCTCATCCCTACCAGCCCACATTCTCTTTTTGGGTATCATATTCCCATTCCTCTCTCTTCATCGTCTTTCTATAGCTTCAGTGGACGACAACTGCCTCTCGACTTGTGAGTCCTGTTGCCACCATGTAGAGTCTGTCACCATCAGTGGCTCCATCTCAATGGGATGGTATACAGGCAAACGCTTATGTATCGAGTCATGAAGCGTCTGCCACTGCTGTTGTAAATGTTCTTCGGCGAACGGATGGGGGTCGACTTCCAGTGAATGGGACCAGTAGAGCCATCGGAGTGACAGCCCTGGTGAGCTGCCATCCTTCCGCGCCTCTGGCTGAAATTACTGAACCAGCGGCTGACTCACCTAAGCAGGTCGTACACTACCACAACTGGCTTCCGTTCCAGGCACAGGTACACACATCAAGCAGTCGATCTCCACCGCCGAGGTCCCATTGGGCATATATCCTCAGCCTCGGGAGAAAGTTGTCTTGACAGTGGGCACACACGTAGGCTCCCATTACTTTGACCGGGTTCGGTCCTCCAGTTAGTAATTGACCGAGTACATCTGGTGGGCATCTAGGCTTCATGAACCCCAGTCCCATCCATACTGTCTGCAATGTCTTTTCTGTCAGGCAGATGACACATTGGGTGTCGGCTGTTTGCCACCAAATCGGAGGTCTTTGTTGGAGGTTAACCATCCCCTCTTCGTGTTGTTTATAATGGAGTCAACGCTCTCCTGGCTTTCCAGTGATCGATCTCCTGGTGATGATTTCGCCTTTGTTAGCAGTCAGTCTAACAAAGGGTGGCACGGGGGCTGCTCCGTCCTTCATCTCTCATTTTCTTTTGTTATTTCTTGGCTTGAGTTGGAGCAATTGTTGGTTTCAACCCTTGGACTCCCCGCTTTTTCAGGCGCACTGTGTTAAAATCCAAAATCTCTGTTAGTCTGTCAGAAACATCATACTTTCCTTGTATGTTGGGTTGATCTCAAGCCTTTATCCACAACCACTGTCCAACTCTGAATGGATTTGCTTCTGTTGTGTTGTCATCTTTTGCTTGGCTTCGTCCCGCCTCGAGCGACACAAAGGAGCGTTGATTCAGCTCCTCAGAAGGAGAGGGTCTCCATACTCTGCTTCTCCCGTTCAAGTCAGAAGGAAGTTTAAGTGATTTTGTATTCCCTTCTTTATTTTTAGCATTTTTACACAACCAATTTTTGATTAGGTCAATGGTTCTTTCAGCCACACCATTTGTAAGGAGGTGTAAGGAGAATAAACTGCTTATCCCCCATTTTTGACACCACCTCTGCACTTGTGCATTTATGAAATGATTACCATTGTCTGTTCTCAATTCTTTTTGTATTCAAAGCCACATACAGCCGCCATCAAGTGTTCGTATTACACTGTTGGTATAAGCTTTTCTTACAGCTTTGAGTCCAAAATGTCTTGACATAGAATCTACAAGCACAATAAGATATTGCTCACCTTTTGTGCCAGTCACACCCATGGGTCCAGCTACGTCCATACAAACCGATCCCCACGGCACAGTCTGCCCACCCCTTGTCCTCGGCATCATGGATTGTATTTTTTGCAGAATTCACAGTCCAATTCCCTCCGCGTAGGAAGTGGGCCAACATGCTCTAGCGCTTCATGTATGGCCTGCACCATCTTCCCCACGTACTCTTCTGGGACTGCCTTTCCATTTGGGGTCTTGTCCCATTTTTCTGTTGGATGTATTGATATACTTCATTCTTCCCTTGACCCGGGTACTCCGGTTACCTCTCACTTCCCAAAAACATGTATGGTCGGTTAATTGAAGACTCTATATTGCCCGTAGGTGTGAATGTGAGTGTGGGTGGTTGTTTGTCTGTATGTGCCCTGCGATTGGCTGGCGAACAGTTCAGCGTGTACCTGACTCTTGCCCAGAGTCGGCTGAGATAGGCTCTAGCACGTCCGCTACACTAGTGAGGATAAGTACTACGAATAATGGATGGAGGGATGGAAATAAATAAATAAATGTAGAAGCCAGCAGATGACTATAGATGTGATTTAATGTTTTCAAATTTGTCGTGGAACTGTGTGAGGTTTCAGTCTCAGGTCCTGCTCATTTTCCAGCTAATAAATCACATCTATAGTCATCTGCAGGCTTCTGTTGCCCAATCTATTTAGGTACAGTATGTCATCTAAATAAATTACAATAAATATATTCTATCATCTCAATAAATTATAATTTTCAAATGTATTGAAAAAAAGGGGTGGTGGTGGGTGTGAGGGTGTGTTCCACTTACAGGGGGATCACACTGCTCAGCCTCCCTGGTAAGGTCTATTCAGGGGTGCTGGAGAGGAGGGTCCGTCGGGAAGTCAAATCTCAGATTCAGGAGGAGCAGTGTGGTTTTCGTCCTGGCCGTGGAACAGTGGACCAGCTCTACACCCTCGGCAGGATCCTCGAGGGTGCATGGGAGTTCGCCCAACCAGTCTACATGTGTTTTGTGGACTTGGAGAAGGCGTTCGACCGTGTCCCTCGGGGAGTCCTGTGGAGGGTGCTTCAGGAGTATGGGGTACCGAACCCCCTGATACGGGCTGTTCGGTCCCTGTACGACCGGAGTCAGAGTTTGGTCCGCATATCTGGCAGTAAGTCGGACTCGTTCCCGGTGAGGGTTGGACTCCGCCAAGGCTGCCCTTTGTCGCCGATTCTGTTCATAACTTTTATGGACAGAATTTCTAGGCGCAGCAAAGGCGTAGAGGGGGTCCGGTTTGGTGGCCTCACTATTGCTTCTCTGCTTTTTGCTAATGATGTGGTTCTGTTGGCTTCATCAAGCCGTGAGCTCCAACTCTCACTGGAGCAGTTCGCAGCCGAGTGTGAAGCGGCTGGGATGAGAATCAGCACCTCCAAATCTGAGACCATGGTCCTCAGTCGGAAAAGGGTGGCATGCCCTCTCCAGGTCGGGGATGAGATCCTGCCCCAAGTGGAGGAGTTCAAGTATCTTGGGGTCTTGTTCACGAGTGAGGGAAGAATGGAACGGGAGATCAACAGGCGGATCGGTGCGGCGTCTGCAGTGATGCGGACTTTGTATCGGTCCGTTGTGGTAAAGAAGGAGCTAAGCCGAAAGGCGAAGCTCTCAATTTACCGGTCGATCTTCGTTCCTACCCTCACCTATGGTCATGAGCTGTGGGTCATGACCGAAAGAACGAGATCCCGGATACAAGCGGCCGAAATGAGATTCCTCCGCAGGGTGTCCGGGCTCTCCCTTAGAGATAGGGTGAGAAGCTCGGTCATCCGGGAGGATCTCAGAGTAGAGCCGCTGCTCCTCCGCATTGAGAGGAGCCAGATGAGGTGGCTTGGGCATCTGATTCGGATGCCTCCCGGACGTCTCCCTGGTGAGGTGTTCCGGGCACGTCCCACCGGGAGGAGACCCCGGGGACGACCCAGGACACGCTGGAGAGCCTACGTCCCTTGGCTGGCCTGGGAACACCTTGGGATCCCCCTGGAAGAGCTGGATGAAGTGGCTGGGGAGAGGGAAGTCTGGGCGTCCCTGCTAAAGCTACTGCCCCCACGACCCGACCCGGATAAGCGGTAAAAAATGGATGGATGGATGGATGAAATGTACCTGTATATAATAAAACTCCCTGCCTTGAAGACTGTCTACAGCCAGGTTGGCATTACAAATGGGAATCAGTTCTCAGTTGCCACACCTAAGTAATTAGTTAAGATTTTAAAGATGTCAAAAATATTTAAAACTTAGATTAAGATGTAAAATAAGACATTAACTTGAAAGCTTGAAATACCAGCATTTTTTTTAGACCCAGTAGGTGTCAGTAATGAGCAACATCAGCCTCATTTGCTTAATCTACCCTCAACTAATAAGTGTGCTGGAATCACCATACCGGGAACTCCTGCTACCAGGAACTAAAAGTTCCTATATATTGTACTTATTAGGATAGGATCATGATTGTTTCTGCTGCCATTACTTAACACCAAGAGTCAATTTGATGGAATAGTTTAATGAAAACTTGTTCCCTCTTTTCTATTCCGATGTTTACAGTGTTTTTAGGAAGGTTTCCGCAAAAATGTGACAAGGTATGTGGTCCTGTGTAGTGGAATTAGAAGTGTAAGGACCTGATTCATTAAGATTTCAAATAGCGGCACTAAATTGAATTGTCAATATAACTGATTGCTTGGGGGGTTGCTGGCTGTGTTGCAAGTGATTTTACTCAGATTGAGATCTTTTACTAAGATCCTGAATAGCGTGCGCTAAATTGCTTTTTCATTCACTCTGAGATTATGCACGCTGTTAGCAACAGGTCTAAAATGGGTTGCAAAACCAAACAATGGATATGAGAGACAACAGTTAATAGTTGGAAACTCCCAAGCAAACTACAGCACAACATTCTCAATTTTTCTTCCTCCTTTGTGGTGAGTTCAAGTAACACTTCAGACAAGTGGCAAATTTCCCTTGGATGAATGGGCCGTCTGCATCCGTAAAGCCACTTTATTTTTTTGTCTCTGCGGTAATAGTTTTACAGACAAAACATACCAAGATTTCGTATTCCGTATTTAAAAGAGAGTTTTGTGGTTTAGGTAGCTCTGATGGTTTTGAACATTGAACGTTTGCGAGAGGACCGCAAGTACAAAATGGAGTTTGAAGTAATAGAATTGGAAGTGTTAGCAGAAGAGGCAAACAAACACTGTGTCTGTGGTTTGCACCTGTTGCAGAAAATAAATCCATCGCGCCCATAATTTTCGTAAAGCCAGCAACCACACAAAAGCTGTGCTTATTTTGATGTAATCGCTCCCATTGTGAGGCAATTGGATTTACATGTATGTACCCATCCTGTGTAACATTGTGTATAAAACCTGGGACAGCAAACCCGGAAAACTGGGAGAGGCCAGCATCAATTGCCACAGTGTGCTGACACAAACACATGGAACTGCAGAGTTAAAAAAAAAGGTTTGTCATAGGTGATATGGCATGAATCCTTCTTGTTACTGGTTTAAAGTCCAACCTTCAATCATTCAGAAGCTCCAAAATTGGATTACTGATTAGACAATATGTCGTGATAATTTTTGTTGACATTTCAAAACTATTTACCACTGAACAAAATTATACATGCAACACTTTTGTTTTTGCTCCCATTTTTCGTGAGCAGGACTCAAAGATTTAAACCTTTTTCTACATACACAAAAGGCCATTTCCATCAAATATTGTTCACAAATCTAAATCTGTGTTAGTGAGCATTTCTCTGATTAGACAGCATGATTATTGCACATGTGTGACTTCGGCTGGCCACAATAAAAGGCCACTCTGAAATGTGCAGCTTTGCTTTATTGTGGGGGTCTGGGGCATGAGAAAACCAGTCAGTATCTGGCCTGACCACCCTTTGCCTCACGCAGTGCAACGCATCTCCTTCGCATAGAGTTAATCAGGTTGTTGATTTGGCCTGTGGAATGTTGGTCCACTCCTCTTCAATGGCTGTGCGAAGTTGCTGGATATTGGCAGGCACTGGAACACGCTGTCGTATACGCCGATCCAGAGCATCCCAAACATGCTCAATGGGTGACATGTCCGGGGAGTATGCTGGCCGTGCAAGAACTGGGATGTTTTCAGCTTCCACAAATGGAAGTGGACGAAACAAATCATCAGAAGGGGCTGATCGAACTTTTCCTTGTAAAACACTATAGTGTGGGCACAAACGGGGTAGCCAGCGGGGTGGCTGACTTTCAGTCTGGGGCCGCCCCTGGCAATTTGTCTCAGGTTTGCTAAATCACATTGCTCATGCTAAATTAATCAATACTCTTCCTCCTGATTATGCCCGGTCACTAGATCATCTTAAACATTTGTTTGTGTGTGCACGTTTGAGCCCCTCTTTGCACGCTCAAACATTCAGTAAATATTTTGTCTTTTTCATGAGGCTCTGGCCCAGATGCCCCACCTCGTCCACAGTGCCAGTGGAGATATGACTCCTGCATCAGCCCCTGTTTCAAAACCTGCAGCGACCCATCAGCAGAAGCCTGTGTGGCCATCCCACAGTGAGACTTTTTTCAACATTTTTATTCACACTAGCAGTCAGGAGGGATAGTTATGTCACTATAATCTAAGAAGGTAGAATGGGCAAGTGGTTAGCACATCTGCCTCACAGTTCTAAGGTTCAGTGTGGAGTTGGCATGGTCTCTCCGTGATTACGTGGGTTTTCTACAGATAGTCTGGCTTCCTCCCACATTCCAAAAACATACATACATGTGTTACATTGAAAACTTTAAATTGTCCATAGATGTGAATGTGAGTACTTTTTTTGTCTATATGTGCCTTGCGATTGGCTGCTGACCAGTCTAGGGTTTTACTTTTACTCAGTCAGCTGGGATAAATGCACCTCACCTGTGAATCGAGGGAAGATAAGTGAAAAAGAAAATGGATGGATTGATAGTCTTAAGAATTTTCTCAAGATATTCCGTGCATTGTCATGAGCATTGAATACCTTCCATATTCCTCAAAGTGCAGAGACTGAGCTCACTAAGTCCATCACTGTTGATGTAGGTAGAAAATGACATCATAGATACGTTTTAAAGTTAACTTTGGACTGGTGTTCTGTAAGATTATTTTTTTCGGTATTTATCTGTGTAGCGTGGAGGGCTGCCTTCCTGTCTGCCCCCCATACATGGTCCTGGATGAAGTGACTCGTCATTGTGTCTATGTCGAAGACTGTGAGTATTTCACTGATGTATATCTTGGATACAAGTATTTATGTTATTATACAATACTTGATGCCATTGCGATATTAAGTAGTCATAATGTGTACAGTATAGTCATAATATGATTTATAAATTAGTAGCCCACACTGAAATGAACAGGAACTATCAGTGGTAAATCTTAGTCTGTGAGTACAGTATATCAATCTCTGTTCTCCTCTTAACATTCTGTTCATGGTTTTGGGTTTAGGTATTAAAGCCCCTGTTATTATACCCATAATTCCAACCAGTGCCATGCCAAGCTCTGGGTCTATGTCCTCCACAACAACCACTGCCTCACTCAAGACAACTACTGCCCCATCTGCCGTTTCTCAGTCTACTACCACCAAATTCACCACCCCTGTTTCTGCTGTGAGCACATCAACATCTGCTTCCATAACACCAATTTTTGATGAGTCAACTCGACCAACCATCCACTTTCCTACTGGATTTTTTGCACCTTCCAGAACAGCAGCACCTCTTTCACCATTGACTCCTACTGTAAAGCCTGAGGTGGTTGAACCATTGTTGACTCTAAAAGTGACACAAGCCCGTACCACTGCTGAGAGTGCAACCGTCAGCCCCTTTGGATCCAGCACCTTCAGGTTGAGCAGTGCACCCTTTGTAATCACTTCTCTCATCTGGTTAACTTCCTCCACAAGGCCAACTGACTCCCTCCGGCCCCTCTTCACACCAAAAGCCACCACCACAGAATTAACGACAAGATCTACTAAGGGGCCAACCTTCACTTCTCTGCTTACCACCAAGGTGTCCACAGAGACTACACATTCAGTAGTGGTGTTTCCATTTGGAACCACATCTTATACTAGGCCAGTTTCAGAGATTCCAAAAGTGACAGAACGGACCACTGTACCCAGATCTACTGACACTACATACACAGAATCTAGGAGCAAAAAGCCTTTGACAGTGGGGAAAACTCCCCCAATCTACCCAGTTGAACCCATCACTCCTGGTTTACTAAGCACAGCCTCTTCAACCACTTCTTCACTTTTTACCCCACCTCCTGTAAAAACAGCAACCATATCAATGGCGACAGTCACTTCAGCGAAGATCCCAGACTCAGTTACTCCAGTTGAACCCTTTAAAACAAGCACAACAACACACTTCATTAGTCCAAAGACAACAGCTACTCCTATTTCTGAACTTACCACAGCAAAGGTGATTTTAACCACCCCAGCTGCTCCCGAGATACCAATATCAGCGCCAGTCCACGTCGTTCTGACTACAACTGTGCCCAGTTCTTCCTCAGGTGCCTCAGACCAGCAAGCAACAGGAAAGACAACAAACATAATTGAATCGACTGTGTCCAAAATAACTGCTGCCACCATATCAATGACTGCTCAGCCACCCCCTAAGCTTACAGCTACAATTCCTGGGTCTACCTCCTCCGCTCAGTCTATAACCTCAAGACTTCCAAAGGTAGCTGTAGCCACTACTCTGGCTACCAGCCCAATTTTATCAGCAAAAACTGTGCCACCAGTGCGCCCAAGGGAAACTGTTGTTCCTCCACTATCACCAAGCTCCACCAGACAGACCACACAACCTTGGCCTCCTAACCATTTCCTCAGCTCCTCCAGCCAGTTGTACAATCTTACAAAAAAGACAACACCTCAGCGCACCTCTCAAACTCTTCCACAGGTGGTCAGTTTGACTAAAACAACTGAATTACCTCGATTTCCGGAGTCAGGGCAAGCCATCATCTCTGCTACACGAGCTACAGTCAAAACCACAACTGCTAAGACTACATCTCAGGCGATGTCTAAAGAAGAATTTATGACCAAGACACAAGTTACACCAGAGCATCCACCTAGACCAGTTGTTCCTAATACGTCTCTCACCACAGGACCTATAAGACTTGCCATTGTAACCACCACACTCATAGGTGTTCCAGTACAATCAGTCACAGTGACAACACGTCCAGTGACGAGTGGAATGGAATTTAAAAGAGCCACAACCACACCAATCCTATCTGTCTTTCTACCAGACACAGCTATTTCTCCTTCAACCTCAAGAAAAACAACTTCCTCTGACAAGGTCACCACACAGCTTGTATCAGCTGTAAGCTCTACATCTGCTGCAACAACTACAACTGCAACTACACGGATGTCCTCTATCGGGCTGACACAGAGGGTTCCAGTGACAAGAGTTACACCCAAAATCACATCAACCGAGAGGCCTATCACAGTCAAGCCAACTATGGAAACAAAACCCCTGGAAGCGACCACCAAACCAACCAGCTCACCAACTATCATGCCAAAGGAAGGCAAAACAACTTTATTAGGCGTTACAGCTCCAACCAAATCCACATCAGGAGAACCATTGACTACAGTGAGCACACCTACAGCAACAACAACTGCAGCCACAACCAGAGTGCCAAGTTTGACTACCTCAGTGGCCCCACCTTCCATGCCTGAGTCAGCCATACCAATCTCTGGTCTGACACCCACAGAGTCTGAGGTGCCACCAAACACTTCCCAACCAGTGACATCGCCACCATTCAATATGACAATCCTGAATCGCACTAGTCCTGGTGCAACAACACCTTTTGCACCAGTGGATAAAACCAAGCCCACTTCAGACAGCATAACATCCACGGCTATATCATTCACTCAGATGTGCACGGTGGGTTCACTTTACATCATCCGCATTCTTAATGTAATAGTCATTAATATACCATTTCACTTTGTCTTTATCATATTAGTAAGTAAGAAATATTTACATTATTTACTGTATATAGCAATTACAAAGCGCATACTATCACATACACGAGCAAAGTTGAACAGGTTAAAAAGACAAGCAAGAAGAAAATAGACGAGGACAGACATGACACCAAGGAGGAATCTAACTGGACTAAACCGATCAAAACAAAAAAGGACAGGGCATGGGAATAAGAGGTAGTTGTAAAGAATATGGAATCAGATTTTTGCCAAAAAGATTCACACAAGACTTTTTAAGTTGCAAACAAAAAACAAGACTATCAAACAAAACTTCTTGAATTGCAAACAAAATATAAAACTTTGAGAGATATAAAGTAATTTAAGCAAAAACACATTCTTAAAAGTAAATATTACTTGCAATTGTACCCAGTCTGTGCTGACGCTGCTTAAAGAAGACAGCGTTGTGTACTTGTGTGTTAGAAAAGGAGACTAAGGGAATAATTCTCTTGCCAGCAGTAAGGGGGAATTTATTGTACAACACAAAACAATTGTCCAGAATTTCAGCCACGGCTCCCATGCACACCTCTTCTTTGGCAATCTCAATAACGACTCCTGCATTTTTGTTAGCTGTCGACTCATCAAATGATTATTTTTAACATATAGCATATTGTACTTGTTTCCTAACAATCATAGGCATTTTTTAATATTTTACAACTAATTGAAAGTGCAGTCATATAACCAAATGTAAATGTGTAAAACAGCAGCACAAAAATACAGAAAAAGAGAGCTGACATACCTGTGTCCAACATTAAAAAATTGGACAGAACTTCAGCCATGGCTCTCATGCTCACCTTGAAGGAAAAGGAGAAAACAGAATCTGCTCAGAATCAGAATCATCGTTATTTGCCAAGTATGTCCAAAAAACACACAAGGAATTTGTCTCCGGTCGTTGGAGCTGCTCTAGTACGACAACAGACAGTCAATTGACAGAGAACACTTTTGAGACATAAAGACATTGACAAAAACAGTCACTGAGCAATAAAGGGTTGCTAGTTATCTGGTAATGCCGGTACATTATGATAATTTTCTTTTGGGGAAAATTGTGCAAAAGATGCAGAGTCCTCTAGCACTTAGAGCAGTTCGAATGACTAATATTGCAATAGTCCGGTGCAATGACCATTGTGCAAAGGGCGCCGAGACGTCAAGCGAGTAGTACGATACTCTGGGAGAATGTTGATTGGGGAAATGTTGCAGATACTCCTCAGTCAGTATGCAAATGGGGCAGATGCTACTCTGGCATGAGTGGCCAGTATTGGTCAACAACAGATATGCAAATAGTGCAGCGTGGTGAGACTACCACAGTGAGTGCATGAGTAATATATCATTGGACCGACAGAAATGTGACAACAAACTCAAGACAAAAAGACAAAAAATTGCCAGAATGTTGCAATGGAATTGTAGGTTAGGTGTTTAAGAAGTTGATTGCAAGAGGGAAGAAGCTGTTGGAATGTCTGCTAGTTATAGTTTGCATTGATCGGTAGCGCCTACCTGAGGGAAGGAGCTGGAAGAGCTGGTGACCGGGATGTGGAGGGTCCAAGAGGATTTTGCACGCTCTTGTCTTAGTTCTGGCAGCGTGCAAGTCCTCAAGGGTAGGTAGGGGGGTACCGGCAATCCTTTCAGCAGTTTTGATTTTTTTTTTGACTTTTTTGTAGCATCACCGAACAAGACTGTGATGGAAGAACACAGGACTGATTCGATGACCGCTGTGTAGAACTGCCTCAACAGCTCCTGTGGCAGGCCGTGCTTTCTCAGAAGCCACAGGAAGTACATCCTCTGGTGGGACTTTTTGAGGATGAAGTTGATGTTGATCCCCCACTTCAGGTTCTTCAGGTAATTGAACCTGAGAGACTGTAATTCCCAGGAACTTGAAGGTCTCGACGGTTGACACAAGGCAGCTGGACAGCCTCACCTGCTGTGTCCTGCCCGTCAGGAAGCTGTAAATCCACTGGCAGATGGCAGGTGAGACGCTGAACTGGAGAAACTTGGAGGAAAGGAGTTCAGGGATGATGGTGTTGAACGCGGATCTGAAGTCCATGAACAGGATCCTCACATAGGTCCCTGCACTGTCGAGGTGTTCTAGGATGAAGTGGGGGCCTGTGACGCTCTTGAGGTGATCCAGCACGAGACGTTCAAAGGACTTCATGACCACAAATGTCAAGGCGACAGGCCTGTAGTCATTTAGACCTGAGATTGTAGGTTTCTTGGGGACTGGAATGATGGTGGAGCGTTTGAAACAGGATGGTACTTCGCACAGTTCCAGAGATCTGTTGAAGATCTGAGTGAAGACTGGAGCGAGCTTGTCTGCGCAGACTTTGAGGCAGGATGGGGGACACATGGTCTGGGCCTGCCGCTTTGTTAATCTTTTGTTGTTTGAAGATGCGTCTCACATCCTGTTCGCGGATGGTTAACGCAGAAGTCGGTGGTGTACATCTAACAGAGCTTTTAACAGCTACAGTGTCACAATGATAAATGTGAGAGTCTGACATAAACTTGACACTGCCATGAGTTGTTCTTTTCACTTTGTGACATTGGACCTTCAGTCCTGGATCCCATCTTGAGTCAAACATTCAGCTTCAGTGAGAAGGTGGCTGTACTTCTCTGTAATGAGCCTGTGACTGACTGTTCTTGTGGAGGGATCTCTGCTGAGGGCATCAGCCACCGTGTTTTTGGTACCAGGTATGTGCTTCAGATCAAAGGTGTAAGGATTGAGATGAGACACCCAACGTTGCTCACATGTAATCCAACTTGGGTTTTGTCAGGATGTAGGTCAGGGCGTTATTGTCAGTTCATACCATGAATGGATGACCTCTTAACCAATGACTAAACTTCTCGCATACACTCCACTTTAAGGCTAAAAACTCAAGCCTGTGAGCTAGATATTTCCTCTGATAATTACTCAATGTTTTACTAGCGAAAGCAATAGGGTGTGCTTTTTTTCCTCACTTGCTGGTATTTTGGACAAAACAGTTCAATGCCCATGTAGCGAACCATCGCTCAAGAGCATAAATGGCTGCGAGAAATCTGGATGCAAAAGAATGACACAGTTCAAGAGACTCTTTCAAGTTGCACAAAGCTGTGTCACATTCATCTGTCCAATCAGGTTTGAGATTCCTATATAAGCCTCGACCTTTGCTGGGTGCACTGCCACTCCTGTGCCATCTATAATGTGACCCAAAAACTTGACTGATCATTCAGTGGCATTTCTTTAGACTCAGTTTGAGGTTATTGAGTCTGAGCCGGAGAAAGACTGTCTCTCCCATCCCATTGGAGTTGTGAATGCAGTGCATTTCCTGTCCTCTTCTGCTACTGGAATATTAGAGAAACCATAAGAAACCATAAGTACTGAAGTACGTGTTTCTATCCAGCGGGGTGATTGGTGCCGCAGTGGGTGTGTATACCTGAGTCTTCTTGCATTAAGCCACCTGAAATCATCAGTCTCAAACTCCCATCTTTTTTCCACACTAATACGAGAGGAGAGGCATACTCGCTCACAGATTATTATTATTATTTTTTTTTTATAATCTCCTGTTCTTCCATTTTACATAGAACCAGCCACAACTTCTGGTAGTGGGTTGGTGTAACTTGCCGGTCGGGGAGGCGGAATGGTCTTTCGTCAGTGATTTGGATGCAAGGTTATTAGAAAACGTTAACTAAAATTACTTATTACCTTTGCAAAAATAACTAGAACAAACTATAATTATCGTGAAAATGTCCTTAGTTTTCGTTTTTGTCAACTAATTTCATACATGAGCTTTCGGCGTTGATTTTAAATGTATTTATTTTTTTATTTTATTTTGGAAAACGGATGTATGTATATGTATGTGTATGTATATATATATATATATATATATATATATATATATGTATATATGTATATATGTATATATATATGTATATACATATATATATATATATATATATATATATATATATATGTATATATATATGTATATATGTATATATATATATGTATATATATATGTATATATGTATATGTATATGTATATGTATATGTATATATATATGTATATATATATATATATATATATATATATATGTATATATATGTATGTATGTATATATATGTATGTATATATATGTATGTATGTATATATGTATGTATTTATAAAAATTTATGTGTTAAAAATGTTTTAACATTTCTTCTCTGTTTTTGTTTCAAAATCAGCCTTTATATGCGGAGATTGTTGATGAGTGCACCAAGTTTATCTGTGTCAACAACCAGCTCATGTTCTTCAATAAGTCCCAAAACTGCCCCTTCTCCTCTGAGCCGCTGAACTGTGGCCTTCTTGGCTTTGCCGTCTTGGTCAATGGTGACAAATGCTGCCCCCAGTGGGACTGTCCATGTAAGAGAAACACAGAAATGATTGATTTATAAATGAAATGATGTTCAATAAGCATAAGGTAACTGTAAATTCAGTTGTAGATTCAATTCCTACTATTCAAAGAGATCATAGTGTCACTATTTCATTGTTTCTTCTCCAGGTCGCTGCTCTGTTTTTCCAGACTTGAATGTGATCACATTTGATGGGAACAGTGTTGCCATCTATAAAGCTGCCTCGTTCATAGTGACCCAGCTACCCAATGAAACAGTCAGTGTACTTGTTCAGGAGTGCCCTGCTGGATCAGAGTCACCGGTGAGCCAATTGTCAAACTTTCCAAGATCTTACCGTCAATTTAATACTCAGTCACTGATTGTTATGTGAATGTCATTTTCAAAGCTTTGGTGGAATTTTACGAAACTATGTCTGGTTTCACTTAACATCACCTACAATTCCAATCACATCATCATCGACAGGCTCCAGAGGAGGGTAGGACAAAGCCCGTTATTTTCATTGTAAAGAGTAACTCACATATGAGAGCGGTAAGACGCCAGTATGAAATCAATTATTAACACTAGCAAATGTAAACTTTCCCCCAGCTCTATGTCAACTCACGGTATGCCAGGCCTCATTTTAAAAGGTTTGGTTTTGAGATCTACGACACAGGCAACATGTATCTGATCCGAAGCCCAGCTGGTCTCAAGCTGCAGTGGTATCACAGCACCGGAATGATGGTGATCGACAGTGACAACCCCAGCAAGAAGCTGCCCATCATGGGCCTCTGTGGTATGAACTGGCTTAAATAGTAATTTCAGCATGGTATTTCAGTTTTTGTCAATTAATAGAGCCTATCCCAGCTGATTCTGTGTGAGAGGCAGGGGATACCCTGAACTGGTCACCAGCCAATTGCATCCATCCATTTTCCAAACCGCTTATCACTAGGGTCGCGGACGTGCTGGAGCCTACCACAGCTAACTTTGGGTAGAGGTGGGTTACAACATGCTGGTCGGCAGCCAATCGCAGGGCACAAGTAAACAATCATTTGCACTCACAATCAACCTACCATGCATGTTTTTGGAATGTGGGGAAAAACTGGAGTACCCGGAGAAAACCCACGCAGGTGTAGTGGACATGCACGTGTCACAGACACTCGTGACCGCCTGAGAACTCCCACTCCTCCACGCTGCCCTGCTGTGAGACGGCGACTCGGACAATGCCTGGTTTACGTCAAGTGGACCTTAACCTAATGAGCAGCTTCCCGTCAAATCTTGATTCCTGGCTTCAAAAGACTCCTTCCCCGACCAAAAGATTGGAGGGACACTCCCTTCACGCAAACTATGTGGTTAATATTCACCCATGCGCGTGAGGCGCCACCCACTGGCGTTGAGAGGAACTGCATGCATAACTTGTGGATGTGCCTTTGATGTTTGTTAACGGAAGATAAAATGTCCGTTTTTATACCTTGCAAACTAGAAATATTCCAAATGAATGCCTTGGTGTCTGTGTCCCCATTCTCACTTTGACACGTCCTCGGCAAGATTTTGAAAGCTGTTCAAGATTTGATATCAAACAGTACAAATGTTGTATTGAACCATAAGCAACCAATCTGCCATGACCAAAGTTTAAACAGTGATTCTATGCGTGAAAGTACAAAGTTGGTAGTGTTTGAGATTATAATTTTAATATCTATTTACTCAAATTTGTGGACAAGATTCAGGCTGGTGGGCGTGGTCTTCTCCAAGTCGGCACTCCTTCTTCCTACGCCCCGCATCGGGGGTATTTAACTCTAAACTCACACCTTTCTCAGTTGAGTAGAACTGGAGTAGAGTTGAGGCTTCTTTTTCCTTCTGTGCGTGTAGCTCGCCAGCTGGGTGGCCTCCGGCCACCCCTCCCCCTTCTTTTGTTTCCTTTTTGTCCTCGGGCACCTCCGGGTGCCACCACGTGCACGAACATCCGCCACAACCAAGCTGGCGGCATTTTTTGATCGAAGAAGTCGAGCATGCGGCTCCGATCGCTTTCCCGAGCCACGATCGGTCGGCGGGGCCTCGACGACCAGCTGGCGGCATCCCGGACGGATCCCCCACCCCTCTGAGGGCCAGAGCTTTGCCCGCAACCAGGTCAACTGGCAGGGAAGTTATGAGCGCATCCCAAACGGGACAACAACTCTCCTTTCCTCCATCCATCCATTTTCTGAGCCGCTTCTCCTCACGCGGGTCGCGGGCGTGCTGGAGCCTATCCCAGCTGTCATCGGGCAGGAGGCGGGGTACACCCTGAACTGGTTACCAGCCAATCGCAGGGCATATACAAACAAACAACCATTCGCACTCACAGTCATGCCTACGGGCAATTTCGAGTTTCCAATTAATGCATGTTTTTGGGATGTGGTAGGAAACCGGAGTGCCCGGAGAAAACCCACGCAGGCACGGGGAGAACATGCAAACTGCACACAGATGGGGACGGGGATTGAACCCCGCACCTCAGAACTGTGAGGCTGACGCTCTAACCAGTCGGCTACCGTGCCGCCCTCTCCTTTCCTATTTCTTTTTATTTTTGTTCATCGGGTTTTCCTTAACCGAACCTTCTTTGTTTTCGTCTGAGGCCGGAGGAAGACCACCCCAAAGACCAGCTGGTCTGCGTTCGTGAGTCGACACTGCAATCCTTACTATGACATACAACATCAGTGCGTAATAATTGTGGGGAAATTACCCGCGTCATACGAAATCCCAACTTTGCCTTCACTCGCTCTGACTCAACGCATTAAACGTCCTATTTCCCATTTTCGTATGCCTTATTTTCTTTCTTTCTTTCTTTTACCACAAAGACAATAAACAAAGTGATGAATATGTAATTTCAAATAGTCCTTTTTGGGTAGGGCTTTGTGGTTACATTCTTGCTGTGAGGCACAAATGTTCTGGGTTGTATGTTTTCCCCTTGCTTGCGTGGATTTACTCCAGGGGTCACCAACCATGTCACCCCCCGGCACCCTATGAGTCGCCCGCAAGCCTGTTTTGAAAATAGTTCACCAGTGCGATGCTTAATATTTTTGTGTTGGTATTCTAAAAACAAAAACAAAAAAAGCAACACTTAACAGTGTGATACATCGAGCATTTTGGTTGCTATTCTTTTTAAATTGGTGTAAATTTATAATGACAATATTTAAAAAACTGAAAAAAGGGTCTAGTTAAGGGTTAGGGAGAGAAGCTAGCAGGCACAACGATGTTGAAATGATTTAATCCCCCAAAAACATGGCAGACAAAAGAATGAAAACATATAACTTTCACATTGAATGGGAGGACAAGTTCTTTTTTACCACTGTGAAAAAAATCCTGCGTGTCTCATTTGTGGAGCAACTGTGGCAATGCCAAAGCGGCGTAATGTTGAGAGACATTTCAGAACGTGCCACACAAGCTTCCATGCTAACTACCCACTGGGCAGTGCATGAGTGGTGGAAAAAGTCAGTGAATTGAAGGCAGCTTTGTGCAAATAGCACGTAACTGGTATCGGTGACTACAGACGGGGCTCCTATGATCGGCCGGCATACAGGATTCATTGCTCACTGAAAAGGTGACACAGTTCCCAAAGTTTCTGCATTACCACTGCATCATTCACCAGTAGGTGTTACGTACAAAAGTGATTGGCTCTTAAGCACGCGATGACTCATGTCGTGAAGCTCATGATCAGCATCCGCTGCAAAGCTAAAATAGTATCAAGGTTCTTTTGGAGGAGCATGGTGCCCTGTTACTACACACACAAATCCGTTGGCTCAGCAGGGGATGGATTTATGTGGTGGTTGTTTTTTTCACTTTTGAGCGAAATCAAGGAGTTCATAGAATCAAAAGGCAAAGACACCTTGCTACTGGAAGACACTGAGTGGACACTTGACCTCGCATTTTTAACAGACAGACATAACTGCGAAACTGAACCATTTGAGCTGCAAGGGTAAGGCTGTTACTGGTATGATAAGTACCTTAAAAGCATGTAAAGCTCAGATGAACATTTTCTCTGCAAATTTACCGAGAAAAAAGGTTCTGCACTTTCTTTCTGTGGAGATGGTGCTGAAAGACAATGCTTATGCATCTGAGACTTTTGACAAAGTTGTAGAAAAGTACTTTCAAATCATAAACAGACCTGGGCAAGAGTTATTTATTGATTATTTATTTATCTTTAACCTTTATCTTTAACCTGTTCAGCTGCATCGCCATGCAGAAATGTGAATCTGTATTCCTTTTGTGCTGAAACAGTTTTGCTGTGCAATAGGGGAGTTTGAAATACTCCCTCTGCTTATTTTTTAAATGTTTTTAATCTGATGTTTTTTGAAGAAAAAGGTTTTGGGGGCCAGAACGGACAACGGCAATAGGGGTGGGAACCACAGCAGTGGTCTAGATATCCGACCACAAGTAACGTTGCAAAAGTCAAATCATGTTCTTATTTGTGGACGGCGGGGACACTCGGTGAGGACATGCAGCAACTAACCAATAGGACAAGATGAGACAGAACAGGGCAGAGCAGGGCAGGACACGATGTGGGAAATGAGCGAGGCAGTGCTCTTGATGAGTGGTGTGGTGAGATGCTTTTATAGTGTCTAAACACCTGTAAGAACCTGTGAGTTGATATCTTAATATAACCTGTGTTGTTATTCGTGGTCCCAGCACTAGCAATTAAAACCTATAGCGTGTCTATGGAAATTATTAGTGAATGAGCATCACATCACATGCATGTTAGTCAGCTGGTGTACGGGTTGCTGAGCTGCGACATTGAGGAAGGGTGGGCCTCCACCCGCAAGGGGGGGTCAAGCCACAGAGCCCATCCCACGAGGGACGCCACCCACTCCCCAGGACTCAGGGCGGTCCCCCAGCCCAACCGAAGCGCCCCAACCAGGGTACCGGCTCCACCCCACCCACAAATGCCCAATCCAAAGGCCCCACCCCCAACAGGGCCCAACGCAGGAGCAAGATGCCACCCGAAAAAGGTCACAGTGCTCCAAAAACGAGCCCATGTCAAGCGCCTGTCGCGAGCGATAACGGGCGAGGGTGCCAGGAGAGGGGAAAGGAAAGACGCTGACGCAATCAGAATCATCTTTATTTGCCAAGTATCTCCAAAAAAACACACAAGGAATTTTTCTCCGGTAGTTGGAGCTGCTCTAGTCAACAGACAGTCAATTAACAGAGAACACTTTTGAGACATAAAGACATTGACAAAAAAAAAAAAACAGTCACTGAGCAATAAAGGGTTGCTAGTTGTCTGGTAATGCCGGTACATTATTATTATTTTTTTTTTTGACAGTTGTGCAAAGGATGCAGAGTCCTCTAGCACTCGAATGACTAATATTGCATCTGAAAACTTCAGGAGTTTGACAGCCGGGTACGCTGAGGTGCAGTCGTTCGTGTAGAGAGAGAAGAGCAGCGGAGAGAGGACACAACCTTGGGGCGCCCCAGTGCTGATGCTGCGTGTGGATGAGGTGGCCTCCCCCAGCCTCACCTGCTGTGCCCTGCCCGTCAGAAAGCTGTAAATCCAATGGCAGATGGCAGGTGAGACGCTGAGCTGGAGAAGCTTGGATGAAAGGAGTTCAGGGATGATGGTGTTGAACGCCGAGCTGAAGTCCACGAACAGGATCCTCGCGTAGGTCCCTGCACTGTCGAGGTGTTCTAGGATGAAGTGCAGTCCCGTGTTGACTGCATCATCCGCAGACCTGTTTGCTCGGTAGGCAAACTGCAGGGGTCCAGCAGGTGACCTGTGACGCTCTTGAGGTGGTCCAGCACAAGACGTTCAAAGGACTTCATAACCACAGATGTCAAGGCGACAGGCCTGTAATTATGTAGACCCGGGATTGCAGGTTTCTTGGGGACTGGAATGATGGTGGAGCGTTTGTTATATTTCGGGTGCAGTGTGAGCTGGGCGGCAAGGACCTTGGCGGTCCGATCGCGGGCAACAGAAGCTGGCTCCAGGGACGTGAAACCTCACCTCTCTGGCAGGGAAGGAGCCTGAGCTGGTGTGTGAAGTCCATAAGTTTCGACTATATATAGCCTGGCTCGCCTCCAAACACAACTTGGGGTCTGGTACCAGTCTTCTTGAGAGGGGTTGAACTGTCTTCCACTCTGGAGTTGCCCACGGTGAGAGGCGCCGAGCAGGTGTTTGTATACTTTTATTGCCCCCCCCCCCCGGCTCGGCGCTTGTTCATTGGGGTTCACCCCAGTGGACGAGTGGGTAGCCTCCTTCTGCCTTCGGGTGGGGGCACGGGTCCTGAATGTAGTTTGTGCCTATGCACCAAACATCACTTCAGATTACCCACCCTTTTTGTAGTCCTTGGAGGGGATGCTGGAGAGCGCTCCTGCTGGCGACTCCATCGTTCTGCTGGGAGACTTCAAGGCTCACTATGGCAATGACAGTGAGACCTGGAGAGGCGATCAGAACTCAAGCGGTGTTCTGTTATTGGACTTCTGTGCTCATCATGTCCACAACGAACACCGTGTTCAAGTATAAGGGTGTCCAAATGTGCACTTGGCACCAGGACACCCTTGGCCACAGTTCGTTGACTGACTTTGCGGTCGTGTCATCGGACTTGCGGCTGCATCTCTTGGACAGTCGGGTGAAGAGAGGGGCGCAGCTGTCAACTGATCACCACCTGGTCAATCCATCAGTGACTATTCACCCATATGCTAGTTCCTTCGTAATAATAACTTCTATATAATTTTTATATTTCTACCACTACAGCGTGTAGTTAGCCATCAAGCTATGAATACAACCCGAAAAAATGCATCTTCCCTAAAGTGTTGTGTTTTGTGTGATTTGGGCTATCGTGTCTCTGTTCTGTGGTGCGCTGGTACGCTAGTGGAGTCTCAAACGAGCGGTTGAGCCCTCCAATTCGCCATTGCTTTGCTCGGTGTGTCGCACATGGCTCCACACAACAGAGACACTTCAGAGACACTGTTTACGTTCCCTCGCCCACAAGCCAGTGAGCTAACAATCGAGCGAACCAACAAACTAGCGAGCAGCAGTGGGGCTGTCTAATACAACACCAATACATCACCACTAATACATCGCTTGGTGTTGTGTCGGTATATGGCTCCCCACAACAGAGACACTTCAAGGAAAGTTTACTATTTATTATGTTCACTAGCCCATAAGCTAGTAAGCTAACGAGCTAATGAGCTAGCGAGCACACTAGATCAGAGGTGGGTCGTCTAATACTGCACCGCTTGGCTTGGTGTTGTGTCGGTTTGTGGCTCCACACAACAGAGACACTTCAGGGGAAGTTAACTGTGTACAGGAAGTCCTCGATTTACGAACGAGTTCCGTTCCTACACTAGCGACGTAACACGAAAAAGTCAGATTTCACCGTTAAAGTCGAAATTTACGGCGAAATACTTCTGTTACGGGTATTGTCCCACGTGATTGTGACGGCTAGCTCAGTGTGTGTGGGCGTGTGCGTCGATGTGTGAGTGAGATGGGACTGCACAGGCGTCATCCGGCGGGACTGTGAAGGACGAAGCAGTGTGCGTAAGTGCGAGTGTGTACAGAGGCAAGTGTAGTGACGGCGACCGGGTAAGAGTAACGATTAGCGGAGGACCCGTTGAATGTGCAGAGGAGCCAATAAAGCCATTCAAGCAGCAAATTGGTGCTTCGTGCCTTTATTGTTGCCGCCATCCTGCTCAGCTGTGCAAGGAGAGAAGGGAGTTAACCCCTGCGTCTCCCACCCACGGTCAGGTGACCGTGGCAGGAAAGGTTAACACTTCGTATAAAGAAACTAAAATACATTAAAATAAAAAAAGAAAACTGCTGTACTTACCATTATTGCTGAGAGTGTGAAAAAGGCAAAGATACTCCCACCGCACAAACACAGAAAAGCACTATGCACTAGCTAAGCAGAAACACTATGGTGCTGGGACAAAATGGCGGACGAGGCACGGGCGTCGTAAAATCAAAACGTCGTGGGTCGTGTGCGTCGTAACTCGAGGACTTCCTCTATTATGCTTGCTAGCCCTGGAGCTAGAGCAGCGGCAAGGCCATCTGGTTTGGTGTTGTCAACGTGTGGGTCCACATAAAAGAGACACTTAAGGGAATGTTAACTGTTTATTAAACACAGCAGCACGTTATTCATGTCAGCCTGCGGCTCACATTGTGTCTGTGGCTCACATTAGGCATGTATTTGATATAGATGTAGATATTTTCCTGTTCGGCTGTTAGGTCAAGCAGAAATTAGGATCTGTATTCCTTTTATGCCTTAACAGTTATACTGTGTCACAGTGGACTTTTTAAGCTGCCGCTGTGGTTTCTTAGTATTTTAATGGATATTTATTGAGAATCAGAGTTGATCAGTCCAACAGAATAAGGTTGCTAGAGGGGAGTGAGAAAAGAAGATAACACAAGACAAAAACACTAACTGTAAACAAGATGAGGAAAGTAAATCATTACAAAACCTTGGCAGTAAAAAGTAGTGGCTGGAGCATACTGGATGTCAGTCATAAAGCTGAGGTGTGCTTCTGCTTCTGCACACACTAATATACCCCCTTACCCTTAAGGTTTCTGTGATGGAGACCCAAATAATGACCTGACCCTGGCCAATGGCACCACTGTGGAGAGGAGCGACGATCCATCTCTCTTCATCGACAGCTGGCAGGTTCCTAACACCACCAGCTATGTCAGTCACAGTCGGCGCAGAGAGTTCAACTGTTCCACCAGTGACTGCTCCCAGTGCCTGGTCATGTTGCAGAAACCGGCCTTCTACCCATGCCATGCCTTTGTAGGTTTACACAAATATCAGGTTACTTTGGCGTTATTATGGTTTGTCAGCCTAAACCAAGCTAACCAATTGGACGTAATAACACATTATGAAATCATGTGATGACTAATTTGCAAAGATGAAAAAAAATCATGTTTTTATTTTTCTAGGTCTCTCCAAGCACTTTCTGTGAAGTTTGGGTCCAAGATGTGGAGTATGTGAACAACCAGTGTGTGGCACTTGCTGCCTACGTAGCCTCTTGCCACAAATTCAACATCTGCATTGAGTGGAGGAGACCAGATTACTGTCGTAAGATTAAATCCTCAAAACACAGCCACCTTTATTCATTGTTTTTTTTCTCACATTTTTAAACCATAGTTGGAATTTTCCAATGCATCTGTGTCAGGAATGAGATTACAGTGTAGTGGCAAAATTATGAATATAGCCTGTGAGCAACGCTCAATCACCTGAACTGACACACACACTCACACATCCGTTCACTCACACACAACATGACACCTATGACGAGGTTCTTTAATTGCATGCAATATATATTTAAAGCTACCACCCCTACTAATTTCACTTCCAATGGTATGAATGTTTGGTTTCTCTACACCCTTCATCCGACCCGACTATATTCTCCCTGTATTTAACTGGCTTGTCCAAATCTTGTTCAGCAAACTTTAAACGAGCTTTGACATGCTTTTTTTTTCCCAGCAATGGGGTCTTGCGTGGGGAGCGTGCATACAGTCCATGGCGGCGAAGTACATTACTCACTGTTTTCCTTTTGACAACAGTACCTGCTAATTGCAGGCCGTTTTGAAGCTCTCCAGAGGTGGTCCTTGGCTCTTGGGCAACTCTTCGGATTATTCTTTGCACTCCTGTGTCACAAATTTTGCGAGCAGCACCTGATCGAGGCAAATCTATGGTGGTATGATTGGCAACTATGCTCACTGGAACAGTCAGAAGCCTAGATATGGGCCTGTAACCAATGCCATCGTTATGTTTTGCAACAATTAGCAATGGTCTTGAGACAGCTCTTTGTTCTTACCTATCATGAGATCTGTCTTGACTCACACCTTGGCAATGAGACCTTTTTGTAGGCCATCAATTAGGACTGAACCAGCTGATATTCATTTGCACTGACAAGGGGCTGGATTGCTGTTTTATTATTGATTGATTTTAGGTGTTGTCTTAGCTTCCCATACCTTTTTGCATCTCCCTTTCTTCATGTGTTCAATACTTTTTCCCTGTCATTTCACACTTATACACACAACTTAATTTTTGAGCTTATTTGTTCTACTTGCTTTGTATGAGTTACTTGGGCCTTCTTGATCGATTATGCAGCATAATTAAACGTATCATCTGGTCATCTAGGTCCATTTGTTTGAGCAGACACTGTTCCTATTGTTGTTGCTTTGTTCCTTGTTACGGAAAGCAAAGTAAAAACGTCTACCTGAAACAGCCAAAAAATGCAGAGGAAACTCCACCCTGTGGTGTCCTA
Organism: Phycodurus eques; assembly: GCF_024500275.1. Classification (NCBI taxonomy): domain Eukaryota; kingdom Metazoa; phylum Chordata; class Actinopteri; order Syngnathiformes; family Syngnathidae; genus Phycodurus; species Phycodurus eques. The sequence continues at coordinate 44,619,925 of NC_084526.1, forward strand.
GCCAACACCAGCCGGATCGACACCCACGGCTTGGAGGGTAACTACAGTACGTTTTCAAAACTGCGTGAGTTGCGCTTGAGTATAAAGACAAACTCCGCGCGGGATAGCCGCAGTGACGTCAGCGCGGTCGCTGTGCAAGTATAAAGAAACCTTAACTCCTCTATGTTGCCCTGCGATTGGCTGGCAACCAGTTCAGAGTGTACCTCCTGCCCGATGATAGCTGGGAAAGGCCCCAGCACGCCCGCGACTATATTGAGGAGAAGCGGCTCAGAAAATGGATGGATTATTATGAATCAGTTTATTTGAAAGGGGACAATGCAATTTCATAAAACACATGAAGCACACATGGTTAAAAAAAGCCAGAATTAGCCAGAAGGCTAGTTTTCATCTGTAGTCCCCTGGCCATGATGTAAAAAAGCAGTAAAACACATCTACAAGACAATATAATACAGGATACATAATCAAAGACTTACTATACTATTGAGAGAATAAAACCACAAATCATTTGATCATAACAAAAAAAAAACCATCATAACATACTTGTCTTTTAGTGTTGGCAGCTATAGGTGTTAACTAGCCACATTTTTTTTTTTTTTTTTGTGAAGGCCTTGTATGTTGTAAGCGGTTTAACCTCCTTCCACTCACCAGCGCTCCTCACTGACCAGGCTGACTTACTGAAAGTGCTCCTGCGCAGAGGAATGAGACAGTCACCTCTGACAGAGCCTCGAGTGACACGGTCAGAGCTGTTTCTTTGGCTGATGAACTCAGCCAGAGGAGCTGGAGCCAAAAGTCATGTAGTACTTTATAAATCAAATTTAAATCTGCAAATATGTGAAGACTGTCCCAGTTTAAAAGACTGTATTTTTTTTAAATTGCACAGTGGTGATAGTGCCTTGGTTTTTTTATCCATCACTTTAATTACTTGTTTGTACAAAACTTCCAATGGTTTTTTTGCATTCTGACCAGCCTGGGACCAACTGGTTATGCAATAGTTAAAGTGACTAAGAATAATTGAATGTAAGTACATTTTTGCGGCTTCAGTTGACATTTCATTTCGAATTGCACGAAAATTTGTGAGGTTTAATTTGATATTTTTACACAATTTGTCAATATGGGCTTTAAAGGAAAGCTGTGAATCTATTATTAACCCAAGATATTTGTATTGGCTGACAATTTGCATTTTTTTCTCCATTAACAAGTATGTCGGGGTCAGGTGATATTTGTTTTAGTGAAATACATGCCTACAGTTTTAGAAACGTTTAGCTGTAGACAGCACTCCTGCAACCAAGTTGTGACACAGGAGATTGTATTAGTGAGTTTAGCAGCAACAGTATGTTTGGAGCGACCATGAACAAAGAAAACCGTGTCATCTGCATACATTACGCACTCTGCTTCAGAACAAACAGTAGGTAAATCGTTGATATAAAGACTAAATAAAAGGGGGCCTAATATTGATCTCTGAGGGACTCCAGAGGTTAGCCTAAGAGACTCTGATCTGCAGTTGTTAACTGATACAGATTGTGTTCGGTCATGCAGATATGATTCAATCCAGCTCACAGCTTTGCAAGAGAAGTTACATTTTGAGAGCTTGGTAAGAAGAACAGAGTGATTTACTGTATCGAAAGCTTTCCTGAGGTCCAACAACACCGCCCCTACAACTCCACCCTTGTTGAGAGAAGGTTTTGTTTTCTCAATCAGAATCAGAATCAGAATCATCTTTATTTGCCAAGTATGTCCAAAAAACACAAGGAATTTGTCTCCGGTAGTTGGAGCCTCTCTAGTACAACAGACAGTCAATTTACAGAACACTTTGGAGACATAAAGACATTGACAAAAAACAATTGTGCAAAAAGATGCAGAGTCCTCTCGCACTTAGAGCAGTTCGAACGACTAATATTGCAATAGTCCGTTGCAATGACCATTGTGCAAAGGGCGCTGAGACTTCAAGGAGTGTATGCGGTTTAAAGTGACGAGTAGTGCGATCATCTGGGACAATGTTGGTTGTGCAAATGTTACAGATACTCCTCAATCAGTGTGCAAATGGAGCAGATGCTACTCTGGCATGAGTGGCCAGTATATGCAAATAGTGCAGCATGGCGAGACAACTACAGTGAGTGCACGAGTAATACATAATTGGCCCCACAGAAATGTGACAACGAACTCAAGTCAAAAAAAGAAGAGGCAGAAGAGGCATGTAGCCATTTCAGTGGAATGCTTGGATCTGAAACCAAACTGCATGGCGTGGAGAGAGGGGGAGCTGCTGTTTAAATAATGGACAATCTGCTCTGAAACCCATTTTTCTGCAACTTTGGAAATGGCCGGAAGAATGCTTATAGGTCGGTAGTTATTCAGAGAAGTTGAGTCACCGGATTTAAAGACAGAGGTAACAATAGCAGATTTGCAGGCCTTTGGAAAGTGACCAGATGAAATTGAAAGATTAATGATTGAGGAAATAGGAGTAGCAAGAGTTGAACCTAGATCTTTGAGCATGTTCGTGTCCATTCCAAAAACATCCTTTGCATTAGATGGTTTGAGTGAATGAATTAAATCGATAACTTTGGTCTCAGTAGTATTTGTAATAGTAAAGAACTGCGTTGCAGACAATGCAGGGTATTCCTTCCTTTTGTTTTACTGCAAACTTGTCCTCAGTTCCCAAACGTTTATTGAATATTGTTAAAAGAAATGACCCTGTTCCGGCTTTTTTGGAACATGTTGCAGTCATAAAATTCTAAGTTAATGATTATTTGCTAAAAACAATCAAGTTTATCAGTTTGAACATTAACTATCTTGTCTTTGTAGTGTATTCAATTAAATATAGGTTGAACATGATTTGGAAATCGTTGTATTCTGTTTTTATTGGTTTAACACAACATCACAACTTCATTGGAATTGGGGTTGTATTTAGGGAGTGTGTGGTTGAGTTCAGCTTTGTTAAAGTCCCCAAGAATAATGAGGGGGGAATCTGGGTGCTTTTTTTCAATTTCGTCTACTTGTGTTAGCAGTGCGGCATTCGTCATAGCTTGAGGATGAATGTAAACACCTACGAGGATGAAAGATGCGAACTCACGCGGCGAGTAGAATGACTTACAGTTCAAAAACAGCGAGTCCAAGTCCGGGCTGCAATGTGTGCTGAGCTCCGTGACGTCGGTATACCAAAGCATATCGCACTGCCTCTTGTTTTCCCCAATAACTCCTTGGCGCGGTCCGGTCTGCCCGGTATAGTTGGAAGCCCGGAAGCATTACGGCGCAGTCTGGGATGCGTTCACAAAGCCATGTCTCCGTGAAGCACAGGGCGGCGGAATGTCCGAAGTCTTTAATGGTCTTTGTGAGAAGATGAAGCGCGTCCATTTTGTTGGGTAGGCAGCGTAGATTCGCGAGTGAATCGACAGGAGCGGCCTTCGGAACCCTGTCTTACGGACCTACACTCCTGCTCTTCTGCCCCTCCGTCGCCTTCGCCTCCAAGCTTGGTACATCGCACATCACATTTACTGAATGAGAGGTCTTCAATTACAGTAGATTGAAGTGACCTTAAAAGCTTCTCAAAAAGTATTGAATTTGTGTCATTGTGATTTTTGCATCTGTTAAATTCACTTGGTATTGCTCGCATATTTCTTTTGCAGAAACACTGTCCAGTACATTTACTTTCTGTAACAGTTCTTGTCTCTCTTCCTGTAGCCTTCATGTGTCCTGAAACTCTGTGCTATCAAGCCTGTCTGCCGGCCTGCAGATCTCAGTCATGTTCCAACCAAGATTTTGACTTCGACACAGACCACTGCTCAGGCCTTACCGAGGGTTGTGCCTGCCCTGAAGGAACGCTACTCCATCGGCCATTCACTGCCCTCTGCATACCCCCCAACAAGTGTGGTAAGAGTCAATAATATCAGTTTGTATGGAAAAAAAACATCATGAGAGCACTTGGACATATCAATTGTGGCGTTTGTGTAGCCTGCACTGACAGTTCTGGCATCCCACGTGCACATGGTGAGGTGTGGAAAGCCTCAAAGGACTCCTGCTGCATGTACCGCTGCGATGTGGACATAGTCATCCCTGTGGAGCACAAGTGTTCCACCACGATGCCGCCTGTGTGCCAGCGAGTTGGGGAGGTGCTCGTCAGCCTGGCCGACGACACCAGCTGCTGTCCCCGTAAAATCTGTGGTAAGGATGCAAAGGAGCTTTGTGTGTCCACCACCAGTGCAGTATGGAGATCATCATATTGGTCATGTGCTCAACCATCGAGTGCAGGGTGTAAAAAGATAAGATGTCATATGACTTTTCAGTGTGTAATCATACTCATTGTGACCTCCTGCCTCCTGACTGTAAATATGGGGAGAAGCTGGTGTCATACTACCGAAAGGACTCGTGCTGCCCAGACTATATGTGCGGTGAGTACAGAGTGACACATCTTGACCAAACATAGTCCTGCTAGTGCTGCGAGATAAATCAATTTCATCGATTAATTCAAGCTTGTTAGCTGCTTCCGTAGTTCAAATGGCATCCACGCAGATGTGTACTTCTTACCTTAACCACGTGGCTGTGAACAGAGAGGAGCAAGTTTATTAAAGCAGAGTCAGAAAAAAATATTTACTTCTGTTAAAGTTGATGGAGAAAAAAAAGAATTTATATCCGGACAAATAAAGCAAATCCCAAAAGGCAAAAAAAAGGAAAATTATTTAGTAATTTACTTTTTCTGTAAGTAAAGGGGAACATTAAAAAAACGATTTTATGGCAATATCGCCCAGCCGTATATGCTGCCTTACAAAACTCAACGGAACTGTATTAGCAGAGGCATATTGGTCCTGGTACCAGTGAGAATGTTTGTTAGGAACTCTTTACATTGTACGAGCATTGTTTAAAATTTATTGTGGAACAGAGGTTCTCAACTGGTCTCTTCCTGGGACCTTCATTTACCCATTGTCATTATTTGTGACCCAAGCAAATGTATTTTTAAAGATTAGCCTT